>NC_143037.1:1070000-1230000 GCF_057628025.1 Oncorhynchus mykiss | reverse complement strand
TGAGAGAAAACCGAGAGAGAACCCTGAACGACACTGGATCTGAAGGGCATTAATGCTTCGTCCCAGTTTCAATGACCACACATGCTACCAATAGTGTAAGGAATTGGTTGAGATTCTTAAGTACACCACAACAGCAATACTTTGAAACGAATGGTGGCCTCATGCCTTTACATTCATCAATACCAAGTCTTTTCAATTTATGAATATTTATTTCACCTACTCTTTTCCATTCAACTCAACTGCTTTTCTTTGAGTAAAACCATCGAGTTAGAAACCTTGGCAGCAGTGTGATCTTTATCTTCAGACCTCCTATTACAGCCCAGTTATTGACCTTTACTACATACAGTGGGGCAAAAAAGTATTTAGTCAGCCACCAATTGTGTAAGTTCTCCCACTTAAAAAGATGAGAGAGGCCTGTAATTTTCATCATAGGTACACTTCAACTATGACGGACAAAATGAGAAAAAAAAATCCAGAAAATCACATTGTAGGATTTTTTATGCATTTATTTGCAAATTATGGTGGAAAATAAGTATTTGGTCACCTACAAACAAGCAAGATTTCTGGCTCTCACAGACCTGTAACTTCTTTAAGAGGCTCCTCTGCCCTCCACTCGTTACCTGTATTAATGGCACCTGTTTGAACTTGTTATCAGTATAAAAGACACCTGTCCACAACCTCAAACAGTCACACTCCAAACTCCACCAAACTCCACTATGGCCAAGACCAAAGAGCTGTCAAAGGACACCAGAAACAAAATTGTAGACCTGCACCAGGCTGGGAAGACTGAATCTGCAATAGGTAAGCAGCTTGGTTTGAAGAAATCAACTGTGGGAGCAATTATTAGGAAATGGAAGACATACAAGACCACTGATAATCTCCCTCGATCTGGGGCTCCACGCAAGATCTCACCCCGTGGGGTCAAAATGATCACAAGAACAGTGAGCAAAAATCCCAGAACCACACGGGGGGACCTAGTGAATGACCTGCAGACAACTGGGACCAAAGTAACAAAGCCTACCATCAGTAACACACTACGCCGCCAGGGACTCAAATCCTGCAGTGCTATACGTGTCCCCCTGCTTAAGCCAGTACATGTCCAGGCCCGTCTGAAGTTTGCTAGAGAGCATTTGGATGACCCAGAAGAAGATTGGGAGAATGTCATATGGTCAGATGAAACCAAAATAGAACTTTTTGGTGAAAACTCAACTCGTCGTGTTTGGAGGACAAAGAATGCTGAGTTGCATCCAAAGAACACCATACCTACTGTGAAGCATGGGGGTGGAAACATCATGCTTTGGGGCTGTTTTTCTGCAAAGGGACCAGGACGACTGATCCGTGTAAAGGAAAGAATGAATGGGGCCATGTATCGTGAGATTTTGAGTGAAAACCTCCTTCCATCAGCAAGGGAATTGAAGATGAAACGTGGCTGGGTCTTTCAGCATGACAATGATCCCAAACACACCGCCCGGGCAACGAAGGAGTGGCTTCGTAAGAAGCATTTCAAGGTCCTGGAGTGGCCTAGCCAGTCTCCAGATCTCAACCCCATAGAAAATCTTTGGAGGGAGTTGAAAGTCTGTATTGCCCAGCAACAGCCCCAAAACATCACTGCTCTAGAGGAGATCTGCATGGAGGAATGGGCCAAAATACTAGCAACTGTGTGTGAAAACCTTGTGAAGACTTACAGAAAACGTTTGACCTCTGTCATTGCCAACAAAGGGTATATAACAAAGTATTGAGATAAACTTTTGTTATTGACCAAATACTTATTTTCCACCATAATTTGCTAATAAATTCATAAAAAAATCCTACAATGTGATTTTACTGGATTTTTTTTCTCATTTTGTCTGTCATAGTTGAAGTGTACCTATGATGAAAATTACAGGCCTCTCTCATCTTTTTAAGTGGGAGAACTTGCACAATTGGTGGCTGACTAAATACTTTTTTGCCCCACTGTATGTGCATGGTGGGTGTGGCTCCTGAATGGCCGCCTATTCTCTAGGAATGACTCGGTACCAGCAGAATGACTCGGTAACAGCAGAATGACTTGGTGCCAGCAGAATGACTTGGTAACAGCAGAATGACTTGGTAACAGCAGAATGACTTGGTGCCAGCAGAATGACTTGGTAACAGCAGAATGACTTGGTACCAGCAGAATGACCTGGTAACAGCAGAATGACTTGGTACCAGCAGAATGACTTGGTACCAGCAGAATGACTTGGTAACAGCAGAATGACTTGGTACCAGAAGACTGACCTGGTACCAGCAGAATGACTTGGTAAAAGCAGAATGACCTGGTAACAGCAGAATGACTCGGTAACAGCAGAATGACTTGGTACCAGCAGGCAGAATGACTTGGTACCAGCAGACTGACCTGGTAACAGCAGAATGACTTGGTAACAGCAGAATGACTTGGTACCAGCAGAATGACCTGGTAACAGCAGAATGACTTGGTACCAGCAGAATGACTTGGTACCAGCAGAATGACTTGGTAACAGCAGAATGACTTGGTACCAGAAGACTGACCTGGTACCAGCAGAATGACTTGGTAAAAGCAGAATGACCTGGTAACAGCAGAATGACTCGGTAACAGCAGAATGACTTGGTACCAGCAGGCAGAATGACTTGGTACCAGCAGAATCAGACTAAACATAAACACTGTTGTGGAATTTTAAATACATACTTAAATCTCCTAAACAAACTATAACAATCCATAGCACCCGAATAAGGATTCCTAATGTCAAAGTAAACAGGACATACGTCCCAAATTGCACCCTATTCCCTATACTGTGCAGTGTACTACTTTTGACTAGGGCCCTATGGGTCGATAGTAGTGTACAGGGGAGAAGGATGCCATTGGGAAAACCGTTGCGCAACAGGAAATCCCACTGCTACAAATCACTTGTGACTTTATATCCTAAATAAGACAACTACAGTAACAATGCAGTCTCCCTGAACCCACTTCAACCACGTATTAACTTTCCCAAACAGCATCCACATGGTGTTTAACCTTATAACAAATTAAACGCAAACCAGACACATCCAGTCTCAACCACCCACAGATATGACTGCCTTCACTAAAGAGTTAGTCACTGAGAGCAAAAGACGAAGCTTGGTTCCAGATCGGTTTGTGTTGTCTTGCCAACTGCTATGGTAACAATGACCAAAGGCAGCGCCAATGGATGGGGTACCAGGCTAGTGGTGCTGGTAGTCGGTAGACACAGAACAGGACATTCAGATAGGAGCAGGCCTGTCAACCACAACATCAACAACAACAACTTCTCACCGGTAGATGCAGGACAGTCTTTGCCTCTGTCTTCTTCATGTTGTAGCCCTCCAATGGGACAAACTCGATGCGTCCACTCTGAGCAAAGAGCAGGTGTGTGCCGGGGGGTAGAGGGTAAACATCTGGCCTGGGAGTAGGGCCTACTGCGGGACGAACTGTTGGTCCTTGTTCTATACCTACAGTAGAGAGATGAATCAATCAATGAATCAATCAACAGACATCTGGCCTGGGAGTAGGGCCTACTGCAGGACGAACTGTTGGTCCTTGTTCTATACCTACAGTAGAGAGATGAATTAATCAATGAATCAATCAACAGACATCTGGCCTGGGAGTAGGGCCTACTGCGGGACGAACTGTTGGTCCTTGTTCTATACCTACAGCAGAGAGATGAATGAATCAATGAATCAATCAACAGACATCTGGCCTGGGAGTACATCAGCTTTAAATTGTGACCGAGAGTCTTAATGAGTCTTAATTCATATGATTCACTAAGGGTGGTATTCTGACCTGAGTCTCTGTTTACTGAGTCTTAATTCATATAATTCACTAAGGGTGGTATTCTGACTTGAGCCTCTGTTTACTGAGTCTTAATTCATATGATTCACTAAGGGTGGTATTCTGACCTGAGTCTCTGTTTACTGAGTCTTAATTCATATGATTCACTAAGGGTGGTATTCTGACCTGAGTCTCTGTTTACTGAGTCTTAATTCATATGATTCACTAAGGGTGGTATTCTGACCTGAGTCTCTGTTTACTGAGTCTTAATTCATATGATTCACTAAGGGTGGTATTCTGACCTGAGTCTCTGCTTACTTAACGGAAATATCCACTCAAGTCTCCCATTGTTTGTAGATATACACTAAATTCAGTTGTCCTCTTAATCAGGTTGATGGAGAGTATAACTTACACAGTGGTCTGCCTCTGCCGGGCCCAGTGCGTGTTCCTGGGATCTCCAGTCCGTTACGGTCAACACACCAACAATGTCCGATGGAACCGTGGCACTGGGAGGCCTCGTAGGCTCCCTGGCTGTCACAGGTAGGCACGTACTGACCAGGCACCGGCTGGGGCCCGTACTCTGTAGAGCCTAGGAGACGGTCCCTGTGGGTCTCACACTGCGACTTCGTATGCTCTGGGAGGAGGGAAATGAACAATCAATCAAAGTTATTTATAAAAGCCCTTTTATATCAACAGTTGGGTTATTAGTTGGAAGGAGATACATAACAACGAGGACGTCTACCTAGATGGGTATATAGAATCCCCTCTGAGAGAAAGACATTAACAATCAATATAGTACATACTGTGTTGTCAGACCTTTATAGATTCATTATGGAAGTGTATAACTGGTGTAGCTACTGTAGGGAGGTACTGTTACAAGCTTTAATCCGGTTGGCTTTGATTTAGCCAGCTCATACCACTCTCAATATTGTTTATCCTCATATGAGCCTTGTTTGAGCCCTGTTTTAATTATCTCCCTTCCCTCTCTCTCTCCCCTCCCTGCCTTTCTCTCTCTCCCCCCTCCCTCCATCTCTCTCTCTCCCCCTCCCTCCATCTCTCTCTCTCCCCCTCCCTCCATCTCTCTCTCCCTAGCTCTCCCCCTCCCCCCAGCCCTCTCTCCCTCCCTAGCTCCCCCCCCCCCCTCCCAGCTCTCTCTCTCTCCCCCTCCATCTCCCTCCATCTCTCTCTCTCTCTCCAAAGCAGGAATGTGTTTTCTTTTCCAAGAATGATGCTGGATAATGATAGGAATGTGCTTTGGGAAAAGAGAGAGAGATAGAGAGAGAGACAGAGAGAGAGAGGAGAGAGAGGAGAGAGAGACAGAGAGAGAGAGGAGAGAGAGAGAGAGAGAGATTGTGTGTCTCGTTTTTTCAAAGTATCCACTGTAGTCAAAGTGAAGTGTATTTATTACTAAGAGAGTTGCAGCAGGCAGCTATGAGCCAGTGACCCCTGGGCTACAGCTGGACATCAGTGGCTGGTGATGCAGTAGGTCTGGGTCTGTTTTAATGGGTTTGTTATCTACTCATCCCTCTGTGGGAACAGTACAGGCTATGTTGGGGGAGGAAGAGGGGGGAAGAAGGGAGTGTTGCTTTGGAACATTACCCCATTACTGTTCAAGCCCTTCTGTAAACATTCTGTAATGGATAAGGGTCATGTTTTAACTGAAAGGGTCAGAATATAGTGAAAAAACATTTCGCGACTTCAGAGCAAGTCATGTCTTTACCTGACAGGCAACCATGATGTTGTTCCATTCCACAGAGACGTACCTGAGGAGCAGTAGAAGCCGTCACCATAGTAACCTGGCCTGCACTGGCAGGTAAAGGACCCCTGGGTGTTATAACACACAGCCTTCTGGTGGCACCTGGCAGACTGGCACTCATCAATATCTACAGGGGACAAGAAGGCTTTATTTCAAATAAGGTGACATTACATGTTATCAAAGGCAGCACATGCAATAGTTATCCTTTGACACAATAAAATCTAGTTCATACAAGTTTAAAATACATATTTCCTGGAAAGGAGAGAGTGAAGGTGGGAGGGAGGGAGGGAGGGAATAGGGAGCCCACTCTGTAAAGGAAATAAATGACCAAGAGGACAGGCATAAAGATGAAGTCCACGGTTTGAATGGTGTCAGGTAGTTTTATATTGTATTCATTTGAACTTAACAATATGAAATGGGGTATTTAGATTTAGTATTTTACTATATAGTGTTACAGGCTCTGATTTTCCCATTTATATTTCGAGGCAAGCACGTTAGCAAGTTAGCACGTGCGGCGCACCGATTGGTGGCACCTAATTTTTTTGTTTACCTGTTCTTGGGCAAATTTAGTTGGCGCTCATGTTGGGTGTCTTTTAGGTCCCAGTTGTTGTTGCTAGTCAACTTTCAGTGGAACCCCCATGAGTGTCTTTCAGAATCCCTCCTAAAACACCACCTGTTTCGTTTGGTTGGGGTCAGCGGCTCTTTGTTAGTTCCCCATTCTGTTTGAGTGACATTATTTGGTTGGACTTGGAGCACAGGGTAAGACAAGATGAGGACGCAGCAAAACAACATCAACAAGAACGTGCCTGTAATCCATGGCTTCTGGTTGGGAAATGTACGTACGGTCACTGTGGGGAGGATGTCGTCGATGCACTTATTGATGAAGCCGGTGACTGATATGGTGTACTCCTCAATGCCATTGGATGAATCCAGGAATATATTCCAATCTGTGCTACCAAAACAGTCCTGCAGCTTAGCATCCACGTCATCTGACCACTTCCGTATTGAGCGAGTCACTGGTACTTCCTGATTTAGTTTTTACTTGTAAGCAGGAATCAGGAGGATAGAATTATGGTCAGATTTGCCAAATGTAGGGCGAGGGAGAGCTTTGTACGCATCTCTGTCTGGAGAAAAGGTGATCTAGAGCTTTGTATGCATCTCTGTCTGGAGAAAAGGTGATCTAGAGCTTTGTATGCATCTCTGTCTGGAGAAAAGGTGATCTAGAGCTTTGTATGCATCTCTGTCTGGAGAAAAGGTGATCTAGAGCTTTGTACGCATCTCTGTCTGGAGAAAAGGTGATCTAGAGCTTTGTATGCATCTCTGTGTGTGGAGTAAAGGTGATCTAGAGCTTTGTATGCATCTCTGTGTGTGGAGAAAATGTGATCTAGAATTTTTTTCTCTCTGGTTCCACATTTGACATGCTGGTAGAAATTAGGTAAAACAGATTTAAGTTTCCCTGCAATAAAGTCCCCGGCCACTAGGAGCACCGCTTCTGGATGAGCATTTTCTTGTTTGGTTATGACCTTACACAGCTCATTGAGTGGAGTCTTAGCGCCAGCATCGGTTTGTGGTGGTAAATAGACAGCTACGACAGCTATGAAAAATATAGATGAGAACTATAGTGTGGTCTACAGCTTATCATGAGGTACTCTACCTCAGGCGAGTAATACCTTGAGACTTCTTTAATATTAGACATTGTGCACCAGCAGTTATTGACAAATAGACACACACCTCCTCCCCTCGTCTTACCAGAAATAGTTGCTCTGTCCTGCTGGTGCACGGAGAAGCCAGTCAGATCTAAATTATCCGTGTCGTCGTTCAGCCACGTCTCGGTGAAACATAAGATATTACAGTTTTTAATGTCCCGTTGGTAGAAGAGTCTTAATCGTAGATCGTACAGTTTGTTTTCCAATGGCTGCACGTTGGCCAATACTACGGAGGGTAGTGGTCAATTCTTACAAGGCACCCCGCCCTCCTCACCCTATTTCTCCTTCTTTTGTTCACATGGATGACAGGGATTTTTTTGTAGCATTTGCTGGAAAATCTTTGACATGAAATTTCAAAAGTTTTAGAAGAATTTCACCAGGGCCTTAACAATACTGGGAGACGTGATTTTCCTAATGAGTGTTTTGGACATCATGTCAGAGGTCCTTTAGAGCTGTCTGAGAGAGGGGTTGTTGCAGGGCGACACCTTAAACACAAAAACAAATCTGTTGGAGTACGATAGTGCTTTTCACACTTCACATTTTGCCAGTGAGAATCTGGAGGAGGCACAAATGAAAACGAAAGTTTAATACGATAGAAAGGCCCGAAACCTCACTTTTGATAGTCAATCGATCAATAAAATAATACATTTAGAAAAAAAATATCTTTCATTTACAATCTCTAGAGAATAAGAAAGGTTCAGAACTTTTGTGAAACATCACAACCCAGTTGAAAAATATATGTCAATAGAAATAAAAATGGATGGTTGAATGGAGCTGAAGGGTGGGACTAATAATAACAATAACAACGCAAATATACTGTGTCTGTAAAATGTAGATATGTTAAGAACTGTTGTGAAACAGCACAGTTAAAAATATATGGCAATTATAAACCAAAATGGATGGTGTTCAGAGATAGATGGGAGGGGTTGAGGGGAACTGAAGGATGGGACTGGGTGGTGTTCAGAGATAGATGGAAGGGGTTGAGGGGAGCTGAAGGATGGGACTGGGTGGTGTTCAGAGATAGATGGGAGGGGTTGAGGGGAGCTGAAGGATGGGACTGGATGGTGTTCAGAGATAGATGGAAGGGGTTGAGGGGAGCTGAAGGATGGGACTGGGTGGTGTTCAGAGATAGATGGGAGGGGTTGAGGGGAGCTGAAGGATGGGACTGGATGGTGTTCAGAGATAGATGGAAGGGGTTGAGGGGAGCTGAAGGATGGGACTGGGTGGTGTTCAGAGATAGATGGGAGGGGTTGAGGGGAACTGAAGGATGGGACTGGGTGGTGTTCAGAGATAGATGGAAGGGGTTGAGGGGAGCTGAAGGATGGGACTGGGTGGTGTTCAGAGATAGATGGGAGGGGTTGAGGGGAGCTGAAGGATGGGACTGGATGGTGTTCAGAGATAGATGGAAGGGGTTGAGGGGAGCTGAAGGATGGGACTGGGTGGTGTTCAGAGATAGATGGGAGGGGTTGAGGGGAGCTGAAGGATGGGACTGGATGGTGTTCAGAGATAGATGGAAGGGGTTGAGGGGAGCTGAAGGATGGGACTGGGTGGTGTTCAGAGATAGATGGGAGGGGTTGAGGGGAGCTGAAGGATGGGACTGGATGGTGTTCAGAGATAGATGGAAGGGGTTGAGGGGAGCTGAAGGATGGGACTGGGTGGTGTTCAGAGATAGATGGGAGGGGTTGAGGGGAGCTGAAGGATGGGACTGGATGGTGTTCAGAGATAGATGGAAGGGGTTGAGGGGAGCTGAAGGATGGGACTGGGTGGTGTTCAGAGATAGATGGGAGGGGTTGAGGGGAGCTGAAGGATGGGACTGGATGGTGTTCAGAGATAGATGGAAGGGGTTGAGGGGAGCTGAAGGATGGGACTGGGTGGTGTTCAGAGATAGATGGGAGGGGTTGAGGGGAGCTGAAGGATGGGACTGGGTGGTGTTCAGAGATAGATGGGAGAGGTTGAGGGGAGCTGAAGGATGGGACTGGGTGGTGTTCAGAGATAGATGGAAGGGGTTGAGGGGAGCTGAAAGATGGGACTGGATGGTGTTCAGAGATAGATGGAAGGGGTTGAGGGGAGCTGAAGGATGGGACTGGGTGGTGTTCAGAGATAGATGGGAGGGGTTGAGGGGAGCTGAAGGATGGGACTGGATGGTGTTCAGAGATAGATGGGAGGGGTTGAGGGGAGCTGAAGGATGGGACTGGATGGTGTTCAGAGATAGATGGAAGGGGTTGAGGGGAGCTGAAAGATGGGACTGGATGGTGTTCAGAGATAGATGGAAGGGGTTGAGGGGAGCTGAAGGATGGGACTGGGTGGTGTTCAGAGATAGATGGAAGGGGTTGAGGGGAGCTGAAGGATGGGACTGGATGGTGTTCAGAGATAGATGGAAGGGGTTGAGGGGAGCTGAAGGATGGGACTGGGTGGTGTTCAGAGATAGATGGGAGGGGTTGAGGGGAGCTGAAGGATGGGACTGGGTGGTGTTCAGAGATAGATGGAAGGGGTTGAGGGGAGCTGAAAGATGGGACTGGATGATGTCAAGAGATAGATGGAAGGGTTTGAGGGGAGCTGAAGGATGGGACTGGATGGTGTTCAGAGATAGATGGAAGGGGTTGAGGGGAGCTGAAGGATGGGACTGGGTGGTGTTCAGAGATAGATGGGAGGGGTTGAGGGGAACTGAAGGATGGGACTGGGTGGTGTTCAGAGATAGATGGAAGGGGTTGAGGGGAGCTGAAGGATGGGACTGGGTGGTGTTCAGAGATAGATGGGAGGGGTTGAGGGGAGCTGAAGGATGGGACTGGATGGTGTTCAGAGATAGATGGAAGGGGTTGAGGGGAGCTGAAGGATGGGACTGGGTGGTGTTCAGAGATAGATGGGAGGGGTTGAGGGGAGCTGAAGGATGGGACTGGATGGTGTTCAGAGATAGATGGAAGGGGTTGAGGGGAGCTGAAGGATGGGACTGGGTGGTGTTCAGAGATAGATGGGAGGGGTTGAGGGGAGCTGAAGGATGGGACTGGATGGTGTTCAGAGATAGATGGAAGGGGTTGAGGGGAGCTGAAGGATGGGACTGGGTGGTGTTCAGAGATAGATGGGAGGGGTTGAGGGGAGCTGAAGGATGGGACTGGATGGTGTTCAGAGATAGATGGAAGGGGTTGAGGGGAGCTGAAGGATGGGACTGGGTGGTGTTCAGAGATAGATGGGAGGGGTTGAGGGGAGCTGAAGGATGGGACTGGATGGTGTTCAGAGATAGATGGAAGGGGTTGAGGGGAGCTGAAGGATGGGACTGGGTGGTGTTCAGAGATAGATGGGAGGGGTTGAGGGGAGCTGAAGGATGGGACTGGGTGGTGTTCAGAGATAGATGGGAGAGGTTGAGGGGAGCTGAAGGATGGGACTGGGTGGTGTTCAGAGATAGATGGAAGGGGTTGAGGGGAGCTGAAAGATGGGACTGGATGGTGTTCAGAGATAGATGGAAGGGGTTGAGGGGAGCTGAAGGATGGGACTGGGTGGTGTTCAGAGATAGATGGGAGGGGTTGAGGGGAGCTGAAGGATGGGACTGGATGGTGTTCAGAGATAGATGGGAGGGGTTGAGGGGAGCTGAAGGATGGGACTGGATGGTGTTCAGAGATAGATGGAAGGGGTTGAGGGGAGCTGAAAGATGGGACTGGATGGTGTTCAGAGATAGATGGAAGGGGTTGAGGGGAGCTGAAGGATGGGACTGGGTGGTGTTCAGAGATAGATGGAAGGGGTTGAGGGGAGCTGAAGGATGGGACTGGATGGTGTTCAGAGATAGATGGAAGGGGTTGAGGGGAGCTGAAGGATGGGACTGGGTGGTGTTCAGAGATAGATGGGAGGGGTTGAGGGGAGCTGAAGGATGGGACTGGGTGGTGTTCAGAGATAGATGGAAGGGGTTGAGGGGAGCTGAAAGATGGGACTGGATGATGTCAAGAGATAGATGGAAGGGTTTGAGGGGAGCTGAAGGATGGGACTGGATGGTGTTCAGAGATAGATGGAAGGGGTTGAGGGGAGCTGAAGGATGGGACTGGATGGTGTTCAGAAATAGATGGAAGGGGTTGAGGGGAGCTGAAGGATGGGACTGGGTGGTGTTCAGAGATAGATGGAAGGGGTTGAGGGGAGCTGAAGGATGGGACTGGGTGGTGTTCAGAGATAGATGGGAGGGGTTGAGGGGAGCTGAAGGATGGGACTGGATGGTGTTCAGAGATAGATGGAAGGGGTTGAGGGGAGCTGAAGGATGGGACTGGGTGGTGTTCAGAGATAGATGGGAGGGGTTGAGGGGAGCTGAAGGATGGGACTGGATGGTGTTCAGAGATAGATGGAAGAGGTTGAGGGGAGCTGAAGGATGGGACTGGGTGGTGTTCAGAGATAGATGGGAGGGGTTGAGGGGAGCTGAAGGATGGGACTGGATGGTGTTCAGAGATAGATGGAAGGGGTTGAGGGGAGCTGAAGGATGGGACTGGGTGGTGTTCAGAGATAGATGGGAGGGGTTGAGGGGAGCTGAAGGATGGGACTGGATGGTGTTCAGAGATAGATGGAAGGGGTTGAGGGGAGCTGAAGGATGGGACTGGGTGGTGTTCAGAGATAGATGGAAGGGGTTGAGGGGAGCTGAAGGATGGGACTGGGTGGTGTTCAGAGATAGATGGGAGGGGTTGAGGGGAGCTGAAGGATGGGACTGGGTGGTGTTCAGAGATAGATGGAAGGGGTTGAGGGGAGCTGAAAGATGGGACTGGATGGTGTTCAGAGATAGATGGAAGGGGTTGAGGGGAGCTGAAGGATGGGACTGGGTGGTGTTCAGAGATAGATGGGAGGGGTTGAGGGGAGCTGAAGGATGGGACTGGATGGTGTTCAGAGATAGATGGGAGGGGTTGAGGGGAGCTGAAGGATGGGACTGGATGGTGTTCAGAGATAGATGGAAGGGGTTGAGGGGAGCTGAAAGATGGGACTGGATGGTGTTCAGAGATAGATGGAAGGGGTTGAGGGGAGCTGAAGGATGGGACTGGGTGGTGTTCAGAGATAGATGGAAGGGGTTGAGGGGAGCTGAAGGATGGGACTGGATGGTGTTCAGAGATAGATGGAAGGGGTTGAGGGGAGCTGAAGGATGGGACTGGGTGGTGTTCAGAGATAGATGGGAGGGGTTGAGGGGAGCTGAAGGATGGGACTGGGTGGTGTTCAGAGATAGATGGAAGGGGTTGAGGGGAGCTGAAAGATGGGACTGGATGATTTTCAGAGATAGATGGAAGGGTTTGAGGGGAGCTGAAGGATGGGACTGGATGGTGTTCAGAGATAGATGGAAGGGGTTGAGCGGAGCTGAAGGATGGGACTGGATGGTGTTCAGAAATAGATGGAAGGGGTTGAGGGGAGCTGAAGGATGGGACTGGGTGGTGTTCAGAGATAGATGGAAGGGGTTGAGGGGAGCTGAAGGATGGGACTGGGTGGTGTTCAGAGATAGATGGGAGGGGTTGAGGGGAGCTGAAGGATGGGACTGGGTGGTGTTCAGAGATAGATGGGAGGGGTTGAGGGGAGCTGAAGGATGGGACTGGATGGTGTTCAGAGATAGATGGGAGGGGTTGAGGGGAGCTGAAGGATGGGACTGGATGGTGTTCAGAGATAGATGGGAGGGGTTGAGGGGAGCTGAAGGATGGGACTGGATGGTGTTCAGAGAAAGATGGAAGGGGTTGAGGGGAGCTGAAGGATGGGACTGGATGGTGTTCAGAGATAGATGGGAGGGGTTGAGGGGGGCTGAAGGATGGGACTGGATGGTGTTCAGAGATAGATGGGAGGGGTTGAGGGGAGCTGAAGGATGGGACTGGATGGTGTTCAGAGATAGATGGGAGGGGTTGAGTGGAGCTGAAGGATGGGACTGGATGGTGTTCAGAGATAGATGGGAGGGGTTGAGGGGAGCTGAAGGATGGGATTAAAATGTATATAGTATGTATAAACTGGAAGTAGAAACCTAAGTATTGTTGTCCATTAGTTTACTTCAATTAGGGGAGGGGTGGTAGGGTCAGTGGAAAATAATAAAGGAATATATATTTAAAATAATATATATTTACCCCAAAATATATGGGGGATTGGAAGTGATGCAGACAATTACATTGATGGAAGCTACAATCTATCTGCAATATTAAAGCTGATCTACCCCCCCCCCCCCAAAAAGTAAAAAAGAATCAAGAATTTATAAAAAAATAAAAAGATATCTTATTTAAATAAGTATTCAGACCTTTTGCTATGAGAATCGAAATTGAGCTCAGATGCATGCTGTTCCCATTGATCATCCTTGAGATGTTTTTACAAATTGATTGGAGTCAACCTGTGTTAAATTCAATTGATTGGACATGATTTGGAAAGGCACACACCTGTCTATATAAGGTACCACAGTTGACAGTGCATGTCAGAGCAAAAACCAAGCTATGAGGTTGAAGGAATTGTCCGTAGAGCTCCGAGACAGGATTGTGTTGAGGCACAGGTATGGGGAAGGGTACCAAAACATTTAGGCAGCATTGAAGGTCCCCAAGAACTCAGTGGCCTCCATCATTCTTAAATGGAAGAAGTTTGGAACCATCAAGACTCTTCCTAGAGCTGGCCACCCAGCCAAACTGACCAATCGGGGGAGAAGGGCCTTGGTCAGGGAGGTGACCAAGAACCAGATGGTCACTCCAACAGAGCTCCAGAGTTCCTATGTAGATATGGGAAAACCTTCCAGAAGTAAAACCATCTCTGCAGCACTCCACCAATCAGGCTTTTATGGTAGACCCTAACTCAATACTTTACGAAAGCACTGTATGTATATATGTGTGTGTGTGTGTGTGTGTGTGTGTGTGTGTGTGTGTGTGTGTGTGTGTGTGTGTATATATGTGTGAGTGTACTGTACCTGATAGATATTGGGGGTATCCTGGGATGTGGATGTTATTGCAGTGAGAGTGAGTTAGCTAGCATGTTCTGATTGCCATGATCACATTAGCTCCCTGCAAATTCAGTTACTTCAATGACAACAGATTAATCATTCATCAACATACTTGTCCTGCACATCTAATGTGCTTCCTTGTGTCTGTCGTCTGAATAAACACCAATCAACTGGTACCGCTGGCTGGACAGTCAGAATAAACACCAATCAACTGGGACCGCTGGCTGGACAGTCAGATTAAACACCAATCAACTGGGACCGCTGGCTGGACAGTCAGAATAAACACCAATCAACTGGGACCGCTGGCTGGACAGTCAGAATAAACACCAATCAACTGGGACCGCTGGCTGGACAGTCAGATTAAACACCAATCAACTGGGACCGCTGGCTGGACAGTCAGAATAAACACCAATCAACTGGGACCGCTGGCTGGACAGTCAGAATAAGCACCAATCAACTGGGGCCCCTGGCTGGACAGTCAGAATAAACACCAATCAACTGGGACCGCTGGCTGGACAGTCAGAATAAACACCAATCAACTGGGACCGCTGGCTGGACAGTCAGAATAAACACCAATCAACTGGGACCGCTGGCTGGACAGTCAGAATAAACACCAATCAACTGGGACCGCTGGCTGGACAGTCAGATTAAACACCAATCAACTGGGACCGCTGGCTGGACAGTCAGAATAAACACCAATCAACTGGGACCGCTGGCTGGACAGTCAGAATAAACCCCAATCAACTGGGACCCCTGGCTGGACAGTCAGAATAAACACCAATCAACTGGGACCGCTGGCTGGACAGTCAGAATAAACACCAATCAACTGGGACCGCAGGCTGGACAGTCAGAATAAACACCAATCAACTGGGACCGCTGGCTGGACAGTCAGAATAAACACCAATCAACTGGGACCGCTGGCTGGACAGTCAGAATAAACACCAATCAACTGGGACCGCTGGCTGGACAGTCAGAATAAACACCAATCAACTGGGACCGCTGGCTGGACAGTCAGAATAAACACCAATCAACTGGGACCGCTGGCTGGACAGTCAGAATAAACACCAATCAACTGGGACCGCTGGCTGGACAGTCAGAATAAACACCAATCAACTGGGACCGCTGGCTGGACAGTCAGAATAAACACCAATCAACTGGGACCGCAGGCTGGACAGTAATTAAAAACACCAATCAACTGGGACCGCTGGCTGGACAGTCAGAATAAACACCAATCAACTGGGACCGCTGGCTGGACAGTCAGAATAAACACCAATCAACTGGGACCGCTGGCTGGACAGTCAGATTAAACACCAATCAACTGGGACCGCTGGCTGGACAGTCAGAATAAACACCAATCAACTGGGGCCCCTGGCTGGACAGTAATTAAAAACACCAATCAACTGGGACCGCTGGCTGGACAGTCAGAATAAACACCAATCAACTGGGACCGCTGGCTGGACAGTCAGAATAAACACCAATCAACTGGGACCGCTGGCTGGACAGTCAGAATAAACACCAATCAACTGGGACCGCTGGCTGGACAGTCAGAATAAACACCAATCAACTGGGACCGCTGGCTGGACAGTCAGATTAAACACCAATCAACTGGGACCGCTGGCTGGACAGTCAGAATAAACACCAATCAACTGGGGCCCCTGGCTGGACAGTAATTAAAAACACCAATCAACTGGGACCGCTGGCTGGACAGTCAGAATAAACACCAATCAACTGGGACCGCTGGCTGGACAGTCAGATTAAACACCAATCAACTGGGACCGCTGGCTGGACAGTCAGAATAAACACCAATCAACTGGGACCGCTGGCTGGACAGTCAGATTAAACACCAATCAACTGGGACCGCTGGCTGGACAGTCAGAATAAACACCAATCAACTGGGACCGCAGGCTGGACAGTCAGAATAAACACCAATCAACTGGGACCGCTGGCTGGACAGTCAGAATAAACACCAATCAACTGGGGCCCCTGGCTGGACAGTCAGAATAAACACCAATCAACTGTGATCGCTGGCTGGACAGTCAGAATAAACACCAATCAACTGGGGCCCCTGGCTGGACAGTCAGAATAAACATGAATCAACTGTGATCCCTTGCTGGACAGTCAGAATAAACACCAATCAACTGGGACCGCAGGCTGGACAGTCAGAATAAACACCAATCAACTGGGACCGCTGGCTGGACAGTCAGAATAAACACCAATCAACTGGGACCGCTGGCTGGACAGTCAGAATAAACACCAATCAACTGGGACCTCTGGCTGGACAGTCAGAATAAACACCAATCAACTGGGACCGCTGGCTGGACAGTCAGAATAAACACCAATCAACTGGGCCCCCTGGCTGGACAGTAATTAAAAACACCAATCAACTGGGACCGCTGGCTGGACAGTCAGAATAAACACCAATCAACTGGGACCGCTGGCTGGACAGTCAGAATAAACACCAATCAACTGGGACCGCTGGCTGGACAGTAATTAAAAACACCAATCAACTGGGACCGCTGGCTGGACAGTCAGAATAAACACCAATCAACTGGGACCGCTGGCTGGACAGTCAGAATAAACACCAATCAACTGGGACCGCTGGCAGGACAGTCAGAATAAACACCAATCAACTGGGACCGCTGGCTGGACAGTCAGATTAAACACCAATCAACTGGGACCGCTGGCTGGACAGTCAGAATAAACACCAATCAACTGGGACCGCTGGCAGGACAGTCAAAATAAACACCAATCAACTGGGACCGCAGGCTGGACAGTCAGAATAAACACCAATCAACTGGGACCGCTGGCTGGACAGTCAGAATAAACACCAATCAACTGGGACCGCTGGCTGGACAGTCAGAATAAACACCAATCAACTGGGACCGCAGGCTGGACAGTCAGAATAAACACCAATCAACTAGGACCGCTGGCTGGACAGTCAGAATAAACACCAATCAACTGGGACCGCTGGCTGGACAGTCAGAATAAACACCAATCAACTGGGACCGCTGGCTGGACAGTCAGAATAAACACCAATCAACTGGGACCGCTGGCTGGACAGTCAGAATAAACACCAATCAACTGGGACCGCTGGCTGGACAGTCAGAATAAACACCAATCAACTGGGACCGCTGGCTGGACAGTCAGAATAAACACCAATCAACTGGGATCGCTGGCTGGACAGTCAGAATAAACACCAATCAACTGGGACCGCTGGCAGGACAGTCAGAATAAACACCAATCAACTGGGACCGCTGGCTGGACAGTCAGAATAAACACCAATCAACTGGGACCGCTGGCTGGACAGTCAGAATAAACACCAATCAACTGGGACCGCTGGCTGGACAGTCAGAATAAACACCAATCAACTGAGACCGCTGGCTGGAATGTCAGAATAAACACCAATCAACTGGAACTGCTGGCTGGACTAGCCTTTCATTATAAAGGGAGAGGGGGATGCCTAGTCAGTTATAAAGGGGAAGGGGGATACCTAGTCAGTTGTAAAGGGAGAGGGGGATACCTAGTCAGTTATAAAGGGAGAAGGGGATACCTAGTCAGTTATAAAGGGAGAGGGGGATACCTAGTCAGTTATAAAGGGAGAGGGGGATACCTAGTCAGTTATAAAGGGAGAGGGGGATACCTAGTCAGTTATAAAGGGAGAAGGGGATACCTAGTCAGTTATAAAGGGAGAGGGGGATGCCTAGTCAGTTATAAAGGGAGAGGGGGATACCTAGTCAGTTATAAAGGGAGAGGGGGATACCTAGTCAGTTATAAAGGGAGAGGGGGATACCTAGTCAGTTATAAAGGGAGAGGGGGATGCCTAGTCAGTTATAAAGGGAGAGGGGGATACCTAGTCAGTTATAAAGGGAGAGGGGGATGCCTAGTCAGTTATAAAGGGAGAGGGGGATACCTAGTCAGTTGTAAAGGGAGAGGGGGATACCTAGTCAGTTATAAAGGGAGAGGGGATACCTAGTCAGTTATAAAGGGAGAAGGGGATACCTAGTCAGTTGTAAAGGGAGAAGGGGATGCCTAGTCAGTTGTAAAGGGAGAGGGGGATACCTAGTCAGTTATAAAGGGAGAGGGGGATACCTAGTCAGTTATAAAGGGAGAGGGGGATGCCTAGTCAGTTATAAAGGGAGAGGGGGATACCTAGTCAGTTATAAAGGGAGAGGGGGATGCCTAGTCAGTTATAAAGGGAGAGGGGGATACCTAGTCAGTTGTAAAGGGAGAGGGGGATACCTAGTCAGTTATAAAGGGAGAGGGGATACCTAGTCAGTTATAAAGGGAGAAGGGGATACCTAGTCAGTTATAAAGGGGAAGGGGGATACCTAGTCAGTTGTAAAGGGAGAGGGGGATACCTAGTCAGTTATAAAGGGAGAAGGGGATACCTAGTCAGTTATAAAGGGAGAGGGGGATACCTAGTCAGTTATAAAGGGAGAGGGGGATACCTAGTCAGTTATAAAGGGAGAGGGGGATACCTAGTCAGTTATAAAGGGAGAAGGGGATACCTAGTCAGTTATAAAGGGAGAGGGGGATGCCTAGTCAGTTATAAAGGGAGAGGGGGATACCTAGTCAGTTATAAAGGGAGAGGGGGATACCTAGTCAGTTATAAAGGGAGAGGGGGATACCTAGTCAGTTATAAAGGGAGAGGGGGATGCCTAGTCAGTTATAAAGGGAGAGGGGGATACCTAGTCAGTTATAAAGGGAGAGGGGGATGCCTAGTCAGTTATAAAGGGAGAGGGGGATACCTAGTCAGTTGTAAAGGGAGAGGGGGATACCTAGTCAGTTATAAAGGGAGAGGGGATACCTAGTCAGTTATAAAGGGAGAAGGGGATACCTAGTCAGTTGTAAAGGGAGAAGGGGATGCCTAGTCAGTTGTAAAGGGAGAGGGGGATACCTAGTCAGTTATAAAGGGAGAGGGGGATACCTAGTCAGTTATAAAGGGAGAGGGGGATACCTAGTCAGTTATAAAGGGAGAAGGGGATACCTAGTCAGTTATAAAGGGAGAGGGGGATGCCTAGTCAGTTATAAAGGGAGAGGGGGATACCTAGTCAGTTATAAAGGGAGAGGGGGATACCTAGTCAGTTATAAAGGGAGAAGGGGATACCTAGTCAGTTATAAAGGGAGAGGGGGATACCTAGTCAGTTATAAAGGGAGAGGGGGATACCTAGTCAGTTATAAAGGGAGAGGGGGATACCTAGTCAGTTATAAAGGGAGAGGGGGATACCTAGTCAGTTATAAAGGGAGAGGGGGATACCTAGTCAGTTATAAAGGGAGAGGGGGATACCTAGTCAGTTATAAAGGGAGAGGGGGATACCTAGTCAGTTATAAAGGGAGAGGGGGATGCCTAGTCAGTTATAAAGGGAGAGGGGGATACCTAGTCAGTTATAAAGGGAGAGGGGGATGCCTAGTCAGTTATAAAGGGAGAGGGGGATACCTAGTCAGTTGTAAAGGGAGAGGGGGATACCTAGTCAGTTATAAAGGGAGAGGGGATACCTAGTCAGTTATAAAGGGAGAAGGGGATACCTAGTCAGTTGTAAAGGGAGAAGGGGATGCCTAGTCAGTTGTAAAGGGAGAGGGGGATACCTAGTCAGTTATAAAGGGAGAGGGGGATACCTAGTCAGTTATAAAGGGAGAGGGGGATACCTAGTCAGTTATAAAGGGAGAAGGGGATACCTAGTCAGTTATAAAGGGAGAGGGGGATGCCTAGTCAGTTATAAAGGGAGAGGGGGATACCTAGTCAGTTATAAAGGGAGAGGGGGATACCTAGTCAGTTATAAAGGGAGAGGGGGATGCCTAGTCAGTTGTAAAGGGAGAGGGGGATGCCTAGTCAGTTGTAAAGGGAGAGGGGGATGCCTAGTCAGTTGTAAAGGGAGAGGGGGATGCCTAGTCAGTTATAAAGGGAGAGGGGGATACCTAGTCAGTTGTAAAGGGAGAGGGGGATACCTAGTCAGTTATAAAGGGAGAAGGGGATACCTAGTCAGTTATAAAGGGAGAGGGGGATACCTAGTCAGTTATAAAGGGAGAGGGGGATACCTAGTCAGTTATAAAGGGAGAGGGGGATACCTAGTCAGTTGTAAAGGGAGAGGGGGATACCTAGTCAGTTATAAAGGGAGAAGGGGATACCTAGTCAGTTATAAAGGGAGAGGGGGATACCTAGTCAGTTATAAAGGGAGAGGGGGATGCCTAGTCAGTTGTAAAGGGAGAGGGGGATGCCTAGTCAGTTGTAAAGGGAGAGGGGGATGCCTAGTCAGTTATAAAGGGAGAGGGGGATACCTAGTCAGTTGTAAAGGGAGAGGGGGATACCTAGTCAGTTATAAAGGGAGAAGGGGATACCTAGTCAGTTATAAAGGGAGAGGGGGATACCTAGTCAGTTATAAAGGGAGAGGGGGATACCTAGTCAGTTGTAAAGGGAGAGGGGGATACCTAGTCAGTTATAAAGGGAGAGGGGGATGCCTAGTCAGTTGTAAAGGGAGAGGGGGATACCTAGTCAGTTATAAAGGGAGAGGGGGATGCCTAGTCAGTTGTAAAGGGAAAGGGGGATGCCTAGTCAGTTGTAAAGGGAGAGGGGGATGCCTAGTCAGTTGTAAAGGGAGAGGGGGATACCTAGTCAGTTGTAAAGGGAGAGGGGGATACCTAGTCAGTTATAAAGGGAGAGGGGGATGCCTAGTCAGTTGTAAAGGGAAAGGGGGATGCCTAGTCAGTTGTAAAGGGAAAGGGGGATGCCTAGTCAGTTGTAAAGGGAGAGGGGGATGCCTAGTCAGTTGTAAAGGGAGAGGGGGATACCTAGTCAGTTGTAAAGGGAGAGGGGGATACCTAGTCAGTTATAAAGGGAGAGGGGGATGCCTAGTCAGTTGTAAAGGGAGAGGGGGATACCTAGTCAGTTGTAAAGGGAGAGGGGGATACCTAGTCAGTTATAAAGGGAGAGGGGGATGCCTAGTCAGTTATAAAGGGAGAGGGGGATGCCTAGTCAGTTGTAAAGGGAGAGGGGGATGCCTAGTCAGTTGTAAAGGGACAGGGGGATCCCTAGTCAGTTGTAAAGGGAGAGGGGGATACCTAGTCAGTTGTAAAGGGAGAGGGGGATACCTAGTCAGTTATAAAGGGAGAGGGGGATGCCTAGTCAGTTGTAAAGGGACAGGGGGATCCCTAGTCAGTTGTAAAGGGAGAGGGGGATACCTAGTCAGTTGTAAAGGGACAGGGGGATACCTAGTCAGTTATAAAGGGAAAGGGGGATGCCTAGTCAGTTGTAAAGGGAGAGGGGGATGCCTAGTCAGTTGTAAAGGGAGAGGGGGATGCCTAGTCAGTTGTAAAGGGAGAGGGGGATGCCTAGTCAGTTGTAAAGGGAGAGGGGGATACCTAGTCAGTTGTAAAGGGAGAGGGGGATGCCTAGTCAGTTGTAAAGGGAGAGGGGGATGCCTAGTCAGTTATAAAGGGAGAGGGGGATACCTAGTCAGTTATAAAGGGAGAGGGGGATGCCTAGTCAGTTATAAAGGGAGAGGGGGATACCTAGTCAGTTATAAAGGGAGAGGGGGATACCTAGTCAGTTATAAAGGGAGAGGGGGATACCTAGTCAGTTATAAAGGGAGAGGGGGATACCTAGTCAGTTGTAAAGGGAGAGGGGGATGCCTAGTCAGTTGTAAAGGGAGAGGGGGATGCCTAGTCAGTTGTAAAGGGAGAGGGGGATGCCTAGTCAGTTGTAAAGGGAGAGGGGGATGCCTAGTCAGTTATAAAGGGAGAAGGGGATACCTAGTCAGTTATAAAGGGAGAGGGGGATACCTAGTCAGTTGTAAAGGGAGAGGGGGATGCCTAGTCAGTTATAAAGGGAGAGGGGGATACCTAGTCAGTTGTAAAGGGAGAGGGGGATACCTAGTCAGTTATAAAGGGAGAAGGGGATACCTAGTCAGTTATAAAGGGAGAGGGGGATACCTAGTCAGTTATAAAGGGAGAGGGGGATACCTAGTCAGTTATAAAGGGAGAGGGGGATACCTAGTCAGTTGTAAAGGGAGAGGGGGATGCCTAGTCAGTTGTAAAGGGAAAGGGGGATGCCTAGTCAGTTGTAAAGGGAAAGGGGGATGCCTAGTTAGTTATAAAGGGAGAGGGGGATGCCTAGTCAGTTGTAAAGGGACAGGGGGATCCCTAGTCAGTTGTAAAGGGAGAGGGGGATACCTAGTCAGTTGTAAAGGGACAGGGGGATACCTAGTCAGTTATAAAGGGAAAGGGGGATGCCTAGTCAGTTGTAAAGGGAGAGGGGGATGCCTAGTCAGTTGTAAAGGGAGAGGGGGATGCCTAGTCAGTTGTAAAGGGAGAGGGGGATGCCTAGTCAGTTGTAAAGGGAGAGGGGGATACCTAGTCAGTTGTAAAGGGAGAGGGGGATGCCTAGTCAGTTGTAAAGGGAGAGGGGGATGCCTAGTCAGTTATAAAGGGAGAGCGGATGCCTAGTATGTTGTACAACTGAATGCATTCTACTGAAATGTGTCTTCCGCATTTAACCCAACCCCTCTGAATCAGAGCGGTGCGAGGGGGGGCCGCCATAATCGACATCCACGTCTTCGGCGCCCAGGGAACAGTGGGTTTAAATGCCCACAAACACACTCACACCATTACCTTGGCAGACACGTCCGTGTCCCTGAAACCCAGGCAAACAGGAGCAGATATAAGAGGATCCTCCACTGTAGCTGCAGTGAGCGCGCTCCGTGATGTCACAGTCATGGCTGCCGGCCGCGCAGTGGTCTACTGGACGGTCCACTCCTGGGGAAGGGGGGATTAAACAGCCAATCAGCAAGTCGGTCAGTCAATCAATCTATCAATCAATCAAACTCCTGGAAAGGATAGGGGGTGTCAACATCAAATATTTCAGATGTTAGTATGTTAGTAGTTTTCTGGCCTAGATTCTGACACAGGCTGCGTTTACACAGGCAGCCCAATTCTTATCTGTTGCCCAATTACTGACAAGAGAGATGATCCGATTGGTCAAAAGAACAATTACTGAAAAAAATCTGAATTGGGCTGTCTGTGAAAAAACGACAATGTCTGTCTGTTGCCGAGAAGTGAGCAGACATGCTTTCATCTGTTCTGTTTTTATTTCCCTCATATGGCAGTGGTTAGTGTTTAACCCCAGAATTTAAAGCACCAGAAGATAGAGAGAGGGGGGGGGGGGCAGAGAGAAAAAGAGAGGGGGACAGAGAGAGTTTGAGAAAGAGCGAGACAGAGAGAGTTTAAGAGAAAGAGAGAGCGAGAGAGAGAGAGTTTGAGAGAAAGAGAGAGCGAGACAGAGAGTTTGAGAGAGAGCGAGACAGAGAGAGTTTAAGAGAAAGAGAGAGCGAGAGAGAGAGTTTGAGAGAAAGAGAGAGCGAGAGAGAGAGTTTAAGAGAAAGAGAGAGCGAGAGAGAGAGTTTAAGAGAAAGAGAGAGCGAGAGAGAGAGTTTAAGAGAAAGAGAGAGCGAGAGAGAGAGTTTGAGAAAAAGAGAGAGCGAGAGAGAGAGTTTGAGAAAAAGAGAGAGCGAGACAGAGAGAGTTTGAGAGAAAGAGAGAGAGGCAGACAAAGTTTGGGAGAAAGAGAGCGAGAGGGGAGAGGGGAGTGAGAACAAGAATAAGAAACAGAGAGAGAGAAAAAGGGAGACACACATACACACACAAAGTGTACCTATGCAGGTGTGCCCGTCGCTGGCGAACTGGTATCCATCATTACACTCACAGCGGAAGGTTCCGGGCTGGTTGTTGCAGACTGAGTGTTCTCCACAGGCCAGAGGGATCTCTCTACACTCATCAATATCTGACAGGAACAAACACAAACCCAAGCATTGACATAAACACACATAAACAGAAAGATACACATGACTGTTGAGATCTGAGGGATCTACACTATGTCTGACAGGAACAGATGGAGACAAACAGAAACAGAAAAATGACTGTCAGTCTGTTCAGATCTGAGGGTTTTTATCAAGAATGGTAGAAAAGTGACACAGGACGGTATGTCGACCTTCAGATACTATACTATACTACAGACTACAACAACTACAACAACTATAACAACTATAATAACTATAATAACTATAATAACTATAACAACTATAACAACTATAACAACTATAATAACTATAATAACTATAATAACTATAACAACTATAATAACTATGATAATAACTATAATAACTAGAACAACTATAATAACTATAATAACTATGATAATAACTATAATAACTATAATAACTATAATAACTATGGTAATAACCATAACAACTATAACAACTATAATAACTATAATAATAACTATAATAACTATAACAACTATAACAACTATAACAACTATAATAACTATAATAACTATAACAACTATAACAACTATAATAACTATAATAACTATAACAACTATAACAACTATAACAACTATAATAACTATAATAACTATAATAACTATAACAACTATGATAATAACTATAATAACTATAACAACTATAACAACTATAACAACTATAATAACTATGATAATAACTATAATAACTATAACAACTATAACAACTCTAATAACTATAACAACTATAACAACTATAATAACTATAATAACTATTATAATAACTATAATAACTATAACAACTATAACAACTATAACAACTATAACAACTATAATAACTATAATAACTATAACAACTATAACAACTATAACAACTATAATAACTATGATAATAACTATAATAACTAGAACAACTATAATAACTATAATAACTATGATAATAACTATAATAACTATAATAACTATAATAACTATAATAACTATGGTAATAACCATAACAACTATAACAACTATAATAACTATAATAATAACTATAATAACTATAATAACTATAACAACTATAACAACTATAACAACTATAATAACTATAATAACTATAACAACTATAACAACTATAATAACTATAATAACTATAACAACTATAACAACTATAACAACTATAATAACTATAATAACTATAATAACTATAACAACTATGATAATAACTATAATAACTATAACAACTATAACAACTATAATAACTATGATAATAACTATAATAACTATAACAACTATAACAACTATAACAACTATAATAACTATAATAACTATAACAACTATAACAACTATAATAACTATAATAACTATTATAATAACTATAATAACTATAACAACTATAACAACTATAATAACTATGATAATAACTATAACAACTATAACAACTATAATAACTATAATAATAACTATAATAACTATAATAACTATAATAACTATAACAACTATAACAACTATAATAACTATAATAACTATAACAACTATAACAACTATAATAACTATGATAATAACTATAATAACTATAACAACTATAACAACTATAATAACTATGATATTAACTATAATAACTATAATAACTATAATAACTATAACAACCATAATTACTATGATAACAACTATAACAGCTATAATAACTATAACACCTATAATAACTATAACAACTATAACAACTATAATAACTATAACAACTATAATAACTATAATAACTATAATAACGGTAATAACTATAACAACTATAATAACTATAATAACTATAATAACTATAACAATAACTACAACAACTATAACAACTATAATAACTATAATAACTATAACAACTATAATAATAACTATAATAACTATAACAACTATAATAACTATGATAACAACTATAACAGCTATAATAACTATAACAACTATAATAACTATAATAACTATAATAACTATAATAATAACTACAACAACTATAACAACTATAATAACTATAATAACTATGATAATAACTATAATAACTATAACAACTATAACAACTATAATAACTATAATAATAACTATAATAACTATAATAACTATAATAACTATAACAACTATAATAACTATAATAACTATAATAACTATAACAACTATAACAACTATAACAACTATAACAACTATAATAACTATAATAATAACCACAACAACTATAACAACTATAATAACTATAACAACTATAATAATAACTATAATACCTATAACAACTATAATAACTATAATAACTATAATAACTATGATAACAACTATAACAGCTATAACAACTATAATAACTATAATAACTATAACAACTATAATAACTATAATAACGGTAATAACTATAACAACTATAACAACTATAACAACTATAATAACTATAACAACTATAATAACTATAATAACTATAATAACGGTAATAACTATAATAAACAGTTATTACCTGTAAACATGACAATGAACCTCGTTCAATGTATTATCTGGGGAAATATCTTTTTAGGCGTGCTACCAAACCAAATTCCCAAGATGCAGAGCAAAATATTTAGGAACATATTAGACCAGTGGGTACAATCCAATATGTTGTGACTGTAGTTCACTGGTGTTCTGGACAGTATCTGGATATCAGAGGGACTGTAGTTCACTAGTGTTCTGGACAGTATCTGGATATCAGAGGGACTGTAGTTCACTAGTGTTCTGGACAGTATCTGGATATCAGAGGGACTGTAGTTCACTAGTGTTCTGGACAGTATCTGGATAACAGAGGGACTGTAATTCACTAGTGTTCTGGACAGTATCTGGATAACAGAGGGACTGTAATTCACTAGTGTTCTGGACAGTATCTGGATAACAGAGGGACTGTAGTTCACTAGTGTTCTGGACAGTATCTGGATAGCAGAGGGACTGTAGTTCACTAGTGTTCTGGACAGTATCTGGATAGCAGAGGGACTGTAGTTCATTGGATGGACTGTAACTGAATCAGACTGGTTTCCTAATTACTAAATGTGTTTAGAGATACAATCTTTCCTGTGTCTGTCAAGCATCCTGTCTTTACTATCTGTGGCTAAGAGCACTTCCTTTTCCCTCGTCCCAAAACTGTTCCTACCCCTCCCCTCCCCTCCCCAAGCCTGTCCCAAGACAAAACCTCTCTATGTGGACTAGGGGAGTAGGGTCCTCATTTTAACCTCTGTGTGCCCGAGAGCACTTCCTTTACTGTCATCCTAAAACTGTTCCTCCCCCCTCCCAATCCCGTTCCAAGACTTTCCCAACTCCAAAGACAAAAACATTTCCTAACCCAACTCCAAGTCCAAAATAGAAACCCCCCTCTCTCTGTGAAGGGACTACTCCTTCCTGTATATCATACTGTTTGTGAACTCTGAAATTAGCCCTGAAACCCCAAGATATGAAGGGAGGGCTCTAGGGAGTAGGGTGGAAATGGTCCCCTAATCAACCTATGATTGAGTGTTTGGTCTGGGAGTCAGACAGTGAAGGAACAGGATTGGTTGACAGGATGGGCTCTCAACCAGGGCCACAGTACAACGCAGTACAGAGTACAGAATATAGTACAGAGCACATCAGAGTACAGCACAGTACAGAATACAGCACAGTACAGAGCACAGCATACCTGTAAACATTATATAATGTTACTTACCCTACATTATTCATCTCATATGCATACGTATATACTGTACTCTATATCATCGACTGTATCCTTATGTAATACATGTATCACTAGCCACTTTAACTATGCCACTTTGTTTACATACTCATCTCATATGTATATACTGTACTCGATACCATCTACTGTATCTTGACTATGCCGCTCTGTACCATCACTCATTCATATATCTTTATGTACATATTCTTTATCCCCTCACACTGTGTACAAGACAGTAGTTTTGGAATTGTTAGTTAGATTACTTGTTGGTTATTACTGCATTGTCGGAACTAGAAGCACAAGCATTTTGCTACACTCGCATTAACATCTGCTAACCATGTGTATGTGACAAATACAATTTGATTTGATTTGATTTGATTTAATGAGGACACTAGATGTAATGGAGCATTAGATGTTTTTCACTTTCCTGCTTGGTATGCAAAATACTGACTAGAGCTTCATTTAGCCACCAAAAGATACTGACTAGAGCTTCATTTAGCCACCAAAAGATACTGACTAGAGCTTCATTTAGCCACCAAAAGATACTGACTAGAGCTTCATTTAGACACTAAAAGATACTGACTAGAGCTTCATTTAGCCACCAAAAGATACTGACTAGAGCTTCATTTAGCCACCAAAAGATACTGACTAGAGCTTCATTTAGACACCAAAAGATACTGACTAGAGCTTCATTTAGCCACCAAAAGATACTGACTAGAGCTTCATTTAGCCACCAAAAGATACTGACTAGAGCTTCATTTAGACACCAAAAGATACTGACTAGAGCTTCATTTAGCCACCAAAAGATAATGACTAGAGCTTCATTTAGACACCAAAAGATACTGACTAGAGCTTCATTTAGCCACCAAAAGATAATGACTAGAGCTTCATTTAGACACCAAAAGATACTGACTAAAGCTTCATTTAGCCACCAAAAGATACTGACTAGAGCTTCATTTAGACACCAAAAGATGCTACTAATGATGTGATTGTTCTGATCTGGTTCTGATCAGCTCTCTGTGTATTATGAGTACTCCAGACAGCCGTTCCGTCACATGCAGTCTCCATAACATACCGTAACAAGAGCGTCCGTCTCCAGTGAAGCCAGCAGCACACTGGCAGGTGAACTGTGTTCCCTGTTCGGGTCTACAGACAGCGTTGGTGTCACAGCCGTGTCTCCCAGTGAAACAGGAATTTTCCTCTTTCTGCTGGCCTCCTGGACAGAAACACAGCCAGTACAGTTTAATACAGCATTCTCCACTTCCTGCTGGCCTCCTGGACAGAAACACAGCCAGTACAGTTTAATACAGCATTCTCCACTTCCTTCTGGCCTCCTGGACAGAAACACAGCCAGTACAGTTTAATACAGCATTCTCCACTTCCTTCTGGCCTCCTGGACAGAAACACAGCCAGTACAGTTTAATACAGCATTCTCCACTTCCTTCCGGCCTCCTGGACAGAAACACAGCCAGTACAGTTTAATACAGCATTCTCCACTTCCTGCTGGCGTCCTGGACAGAAACACAGCCAGTACAGTTTAATACAGCATTCTCCACTTCCTGCTGGCCTCCTGGACAGAAACACAGCCAGTACAGTTTAATACAGCATTCTCCACTTCCTTCCGGCCTCCTGGACAGAAACACAACCAGTACAGTTTAATACAGCATTCTCCACTTCCTGCTGGCCTCCTGGAAAGAAACACAGCCAGTACAGTTTAATACAGCATCCTCCACTTCCTGCTGGCCTCCTGGACAGAAACACAGCCAGTACAGTTTAATACATCATTCTCCACTTCCTGCTGGCCTCCTGGACAGAAACACAGCCAGTACAGTTTAATACAGCATTCTCCACTTCCTGCTGGCGTCCTGGACAGAAACACAGCCAGTACAGTTTAATACAGCATTCTCCACTTCCTGCTGGCCTCCTGGACAGAAACACAGCCAGTACAGTTTAATACAGCATTCTCCACTTCCTGCTGGCCTCCTGGATAGAAACACAGCCAGTACAGTTTAATACAGCAGTCTCCACTTCCTGCTGGCGTCCTGGACAGAAACACAGCCAGTACAGTTTAATACAGCATTCTCCACTTCCTGCTGGCCTCCTGGACAGAAACACAGCCAGTACAGTTTAATACAGCATTCTCCACTTCCTGCTGGCCTCCTGGACAGAAACACAGCCAGTACAGTTTAATACAGCATTCTCCACTTCCTGCTGGCCTCCTGGACAGAAACACAGCCAGTACAGTTTAATACAGCAGTCTCCACTTCCTGCTGGCCTCCTGGAAAGAAACACAGCCAGTACAGTTTAATACAGCATTCTCCACTTCCTGCTGGCGTCCTGGACAGAAACACAGCCAGTACAGTTTAATACAGCATTCTCCACTTCCTGCTGGCCTCCTGGACAGAAACACAGCCAGTACAGTTTAATACAGCAGTCTCCACTTCCTGCTGGCCTCCTGGAAAGAAACACAGCCAGTACAGTTTAATACAGCATTCTCCACTTCCTGCTGGCCTCCTGGACAGAAACACAGCCAGTACAGTTTAATACAGCATTCTCCACTTCCTGCTGGCCTCCTGGACAGAAACACAGCCAGTACAGTTTAATACAGCAGTCTCCACTTCCTGCTGGCGTCCTGGACAGAAACACAGCCAGTACAGTTTAATACAGCATTCTCCACTTCCTGCTGGCCTCCTGGACAGAAACACAGCCAGTACAGTTTAATACAGCATTCTCCACTTCCTGCTGGCCTCCTGGACAGAAACACAGCCAGTACAGTTTAATACAGCATTCTCCACTTCCTGCTGGCCTCCTGGACAGAAACACAGCCAGTACAGTTTAATACAGCAGTCTCCACTTCCTGCTGGCCTCCTGGAAAGAAACACAGCCAGTACAGTTTAATACAGCATTCTCCACTTCCTGCTGGCGTCCTGGACAGAAACACAGCCAGTACAGTTTAATACAGCATTCTCCACTTCCTGCTGGCCTCCTGGAAAGAAACACAGCCAGTACAGTTTAATACAGCATCCTCCACTTCCTGCTGGCCTCCTGGACAGAAACACAGCCAATACAGTTTAATACATCATTCTCCACTTCCTGCTGGCCTCCTGGACAGAAACACAGCCAGTACAGTTTAATACAGCATTCTCCACTTCCTGCTGGCCTCCTGGACAGAAACACAGCCAGTACAGTTTAATACAGCATTCTCCACTTCCTGCTGGCCTCCTGGACAGAAACACAGCCAGTACAGTTTAATACAGCATTCTCCACTTCCTGCTGGCCTCCTGGATAGAAACACAGCCAGTACAGTTTAATACAGCAGTCTCCACTTCCTGCTGGCGTCCTGGACAGAAACACAGCCAGTACAGTTTAATACAGCATTCTCCACTTCCTTCCGGCCTCCTGGACAGAAACACAGCCAGTACAGTTTAATACAGCATTCTCCACTTCCTGCTGGCGTCCTGGACAGAAACACAGCCAGTACAGTTTAATACAGCATTCTCCACTTCCTGCTGGCCTCCTGGACAGAAACACAGCCAGTACAGTTTAATACAGCATTCTCCACTTCCTGCTGGCCTCCTGGACAGAAACACAGCCAGTACAGTTTAATACAGCAGTCTCCACTTCCTGCTGGCCTCCTGGACAGAAACACAGCCAGTACAGTTTAATACAGCGTTTCCCAAACTCGGTCCTGGGGACCTCAAGGGGGGCACATTGATTATTTAAATCAGCAGTAGTGTAGTGATAGGGCAAAATATGATTAGGACCGTGTTTGGGAAGTGCTGGTTTAATATTCCATTATCAATGTAGTTAAGAACTAGGTTATCACACATTTAGACAATGTTTCATATTATATTGTAGGTGATTGTTGCTACTCCAAAACTGGCACTACCAGAAACCATCGACAAAATTGGAAGGCTCTCAATTAGGAAGATCTGTCTAAAACAGGATGGAGGAAACGACTACTACTAGAACCGTCTACAAATAAGACAAAAGAAGACCAACAGAAAGACGTATAAATTAGGGAGGAGGAATTTACATCAGTCTAAACAGGAAGAAGGAAGGAAATCAGACCAATCAGAGAGACAAGAATAACCTCAGACGGGAAGTGACCTCACCGTTGACATCACCGATTTTGTTGCTCATGGCGTATCGGATCAGCTCGTTGTTGGAGTCGTACATCACAAACACCTGGTCCACACTCAGCATCTGTAGAAGACATACTGTATTAATGCATTCAGTTACATGCATTTGGTTACTAGTATTTTTTTATTTATTTTATTTGACTAGGCAAGTCAGTTAAGAACAAATTCTTATTTTCAATGACGGCCTAGGAACAGTGGGTTAACTGCCTGTTCAGGGGGCAGAACGACAGATTTGTACCTTGTCAGCTCGGGGGTTTGAACTTGCAACCTTTCGGTTACTAGTCCAATGCTCTAACCACTAGGCTACCCTGCCCACCCTCGTATGATTGATTGATTGATTAGTGTGTACCTGTGTGGGCAGCACGGCCCTTGCAGCCTCGTCATTTGGACAGCTCTGGAAGGTGATGGTCTGTCTCCACTGGTAAGTCCTGGTCTCAGCAGAGCCATCATCCAGACTCACAGTGTAGTCCCTTGTAGAGGAAGACGTGATCACTAAACGAGGAGAGAGAGACACCAGGCTCAGAGGAAGATGTGATCACTACAGGAGGAGAGACACCATACTCAGAGGAAGACGTGATCAATACAGGAGGAGAGACACCAGGCTCAGAGGAAGACGTGATCACTACAGGAGGAGAGAGACACCAGACTCAGAGGAAGATGTGATCACTACAGGAGGAGAGACACCAGGCTCAGAGGAAGACGTGATCACTACAGGAGGAGAGAGACACCAGACTCAGAGGAAGACGTGATCACTACAGGAGGAGAGACACCAGGCTCAGAGGAAGATGTGATCACTAAACGAGGAGAGAGAGACACCAGGCTCAGAGGAAGATGTGATCACTACAGGAGGAGAGACACCATACTCAGAGGAAGACGTGATCACTACAGGAGGAGAGACACCAGACTCAGAGGAAGATGTGACCACTACAGGAGGAGAGACACCAGGCTCAGAGGAAGATGTGATCACTACAGGAGGAGAGACACCATACTCAGAGGAAGACGTGATCACTACAGGAGGAGAGAGACACCAGACTCAGAGGAAGACGTGATCACTACAGGAGGAGAGACACCAGGCTCAGAGGAAGATGTGATCACTACAGGAGGAGAGACACCAGACTCAGAGGAAGATGTGACCACTACAGGAGGAGAGACACCAGGCTCAGAGGAAGATGTGATCACTACAGGAGGAGAGACACCATACTCAGAGGAAGATGTGATCACTACAGGAGGAGAGCGACACCAGACTCAGAGGAAGACGTGATCACTACAGGATGAGAGACACCAGGCTCAGAGGAAGACGTGATTACTACAGGAGGAGAGAGACACCAGGCTCAGAGGAAGATGTGATCACTACAGGAGGAGAGAGACACAGAGGAAGATGATCACGTCTTCCTCTGAGCCTGGTGTCTCTCCTCCTGTAGTGATCACATCTTCCTCTGAGCCACATCTTCCTCTGACACCAGACTCAGAGGAAGACGTGATCACTACAGGATGAGAGACACCAGGCTCAGAGGAAGACGTGATTACTACAGGAGGAGAGAGACACCAGGCTCAGAGGAAGATGTGATCATTACAGGAGGAGAGAGACACAGAGGAAGATGATCACGTCTTCCTCTGAGCCTGGTGTCTCTCCTCCTGTAGTGATCACATCTTCCTCTGAGCCACATCTTCCTCTGACACCAGGCTCAGAGGAAGATGTGACCACTACAGGAGGAGAGACACCAGGCTCAGAGGAAGATGTGATCACTACAGGAGGAGAGACACCAGGCTCAGAGGAAGACGTGATCACTACAGGAGGAGAGAGACACCAGGCTGAGATCAGGAGACACACACAACATGATCCTTGATGGGACAGACACAGAGTAAGATAAACACAGCACTGAGCCTATTCATGGGTTGCATGTTTCCTCACAATATTGTTTTGAACGTTAGTTTTGCAATAATGCCATTCTACTCAACGCATCGTCAATGAGCGCTGATGAAGATTTCATCAAAAGTGCATTACAGTGGCTTGGAAATACAATGACATTCAAAAGGAGACTTTTCGTCATAATTTTGATGACACCAGATTGACTTTAGATGCAGTATAACGTTAGCTAGCTAGCTAAGATTAAGGGGAGGCCCTCGGATTTTTAGCTAGCTGACGTTATCATTGCTAGTCATTTTTTACGAACTTTGCTAGCTAATGACAACATTGCCATCAAGTCTATTTTACAATATGATAAGGCTGGCAAAGTAGTTTCCTATTAAATATTTGATTACTTTAGCAATATAATGGTATTTCCAGGCACTATAGTGTAATTTAGACTAAACAGTAGTTAGCCTCTGTCCAGAATGACTGGGTTTATCACCACTGTAGGGCACCACTATGGCACCGCCGGAAGAGGACGGCTTGAGAACGTTCATAACAATGGCAAGACGTGACCTAGTGACGGAGGTGAAACCTATGAATAGATATCTACTTCTATGTTTAGAGCCTGTTAGAATCCTTTATAATCATGTTTATAATCCTGTTTATAATCCTTTAGAATCCTGTTTATAATCCTTTAGAATCCTGTTTAGAATCCTTTAGAATCCTGTTTATAATCCTGTTTATAATCCTTTAGAATCCTGTTTAGAATCATTTAGAATTATGTTTAGAATCCTGTTTAGAATCCTGTTTAGAATCCTTTATAATCCTGTTTATAATCCTTTAGAATCCTGTTTAGAATCCTGTTTAGAAACCTGTTTAGAATCCTTTATAATCCTGTTTAGAATCCTGTTTAGAAACCTGTTTAGAATCCTTTATAATCCTGTTTAGAATCCTTTATAATCCTGTTTATAATCCTGTTTATAATCCTTTAGAATCCTGTTTAGAATCCTGTTTAGAATCCTTTAGAATCCTGTTTAGAATCCTGTTTAGAAACCTGTTTAGAATCCTTTAAAATCCTGTTTAGAATCCTTTATAATCCTGTTTATAATCCTGTTTAGAATCATGTTTAGAATCCTTTAGAATCCTGTTTATTATCCTTTAGAATCCTGTTTAGAATCCTGTTTAGAATCATTTAGAATCCTGTTTAGAATCCTTTAGAATCCTGTTTAGAATCCTTTAGAATCCCGTTTAGAATCCTGTTTAGAAACCTGTTTAGAATCCTTTAAAATCCTGTTTAGAATCCTGTTTAGAATCCTGTTTAGAATCCTGTTTAGAATCCTGTTTAGAATCCTTTAGAATCCTGTTTAGAATCTTTTAGAATCCTGTTTAGAAAACTGTTTAGAATCCTTTAAAATCCCGTTTAGAATCCTTTAAATCCTGTTTAGAATCTTGTTTAGAATCCTGTTTAAAATCCTGTTTAGAATCCTTTATAATCCTGTTTAGAATCCTGTTTAGAATCCTGTTCTTTCCCACAACGCAACACAGAGTGCCTGGACACAGCCCTTAGCCGTGGTATATTAGACATATATCACAAACCCCCGAGGTGCCTTACTGCCATTATAAACTGGTTACCAACGGAATTAAAACAGTAAAAATAAATGTTTTGTCATACCTGTGGCATTCGGTCTAATATACCACGCCTTTCAGTCAATTGACATTCAGGGCTCTTTCCACCCAATTTCTAATATATAATTGGTGGCAGTATTTCTATCTGTGTGATTCAGTGTGTTACTGTTAACTGTAGCCAGGAGACTGGAGAGATAGAGACATCTATTATGATCAGTGTCCTTCTGGAGGGGTTAGGGGTTAGGGGTTAGCGCTTATGGACGTACGGATGGAGCTGTACTGGGAGGGGTTAGGGGTTAGGAGTTAAAGGACTTACGGAGGGAGCTGTACTGGGAGGGGTTAAAGGTTAGGGGTTAGAGGTTAAAGGACTTACGGTTGGAGCTGTACTGGGAGGGGTTAGGGGTTAAAGGACTTACGGTTGGAGCTGTACTGGGAGGGGTTAGGGGTTAAAGGACTTACGGTTGGAGCTGTACTGGGAGGGGTTAGGGGTTAGGGGTTAGAGGTTAAAGGACTTACGGTTGGAGCTGTACTGGGAGGGGTTAGGGGTTAGGGGTTAAAGGACCTACGGTTGGAGCTGTACTGGGAGGGGTTAGGGGTTAGGGGTTAAAAGACTTACGGTTGGAGCTGTACTGGGAGGGGTTAGGGGTTAGGGGTTAGAGGTTAAAGGACTTACGGTTGGAGCTGTACTGGGAGGGGTTAGGGGTTAAAGGACTTACGGTTGGAGCTGTACTGGGAGGGGTTAGGGGTTAGGGGTTAGAGGTTAAAGGACTTACGGTTGGAGCTGTACTGGAAAGGGGTTAGGGGTTAGGGGTTAAAGGACTTACGGTTGGAGCTGTACTGGGAGGGGTTAGGGGTTAAAGGAATTACGGTTGGAGCTGTACTGGGAGGGGTTAGAGGTTAGGGGTTAGAGGTTAAAGGACTTACGGTTGGAGCTGTACTGGGAGGGGTTAGGGGTTAGAGGTTAGGGGTTAGAGGTTAAAGGACTTACGGTTGGAGCTGTACTGGGAGGGGTTAGGGGTTAGGGGTTAGAGAACTTATGGTTGGAGCTGTACTGGGAGGGGTTAGAGGTTAGAGGTTAAAGGACTTACGGTTGGAGCTGTGTTGGGAGGGGTTAGGGGTTAGAGGTTAAAGAACTTACGGTTGGAGCTGTACTGAGAGGGGTTAGGGGTTAGAGGTTAGGGGTTAAAGGACTTACGGTTGGAGCTGTACTGAGAGGGGTTAGGGGTTAGAGGTTAAAGAACTTACGGTTGGAGCTGTACTGGTAGATCTCAGAGTAGGGTTCTATCTGGACAGTGGATCCTCGGAGGACTTCGGGGACACGTCCCTCCAGAGTGGTACTGACCACCAGGTGATCATGCTCATCTATTCCACTGAACACCTGTTTGATGGTCAGCTTCTCCTGGGCTGGTAGGAAGGTCACCTCAGCCTGACACGTAAACTCACCACCTGGAGAGGAGACATTTTCATTTCATTGATTCACATTGCCAGCATAGTCCACTCAGTAACAGCAACAATTGCCACCGTTTTCCAGAGAGTCCTGGGTTCTGACACACGCACGCACGCACGCACGCACGCACACACACACACACACACACACACACACACACACACACACACACACACACACACAGCGAGAGGTCATGGTTAAGGCAAACATGCCTGGCCTGGACTGAACATTGGTCGTCTCTAACACTCTCTGCTCTGAGGTAATGTGAGGAGAATGTGGTGGGAGATATCTAGAAGACAGCTGGCCGTTTCCTGGGTGTGTGTGTGTGTGTGTGTGTGTGCCTGGCCTGACTAAGTGGTATTGCAGCTGCAGCATAACCCAGCAGCTGTGAATCACGTCAAGACTAGAAACCCCAGACTTCCTGTATATGAAATACAATGACAAGTAAGAACACTGTGTAAAAGGCCAGGAAGTTCTTATTGTAATGTACAGTCTGACCTTCAGCTTGTCAACTAATCATGAAGCCCTTGGTGAATCAGGTGAGTTAGTTACAACAACGTTGTTAAATGTGAAATGTCTGGGGATCCCTTGAGGAGAGGTTTGAAAACCTTAGCTTATTAATCAAGAGCACAAAATTATAGGACAATTCGCCAAGGTAGACGTGGTTCACCGATGATGCTGAATCCGTTCTTGTATCCAGGCTGCTCCAGGGCAAAGGCCCATCCGATGACTCCTCCCAGGGCTGACAGGGGCTGGAGGGAGGGGCCTAGCCTGGCAGGGATGGTGCTGATGGCCACGTATGCTCGCCCGTCATTGGCTACCACGTACGAGTGCAGGTCGTTGCTGTTGAACTCGACGGGAGACGGAGAGTTGCCCACGTACACCCTGCCATTCACCTTGCCGTTCATCCTCTGGGGCTTACCTGATAAAATGAAGAAGAAGAAGATTACTGTCTATTGTCACAGATGTTACGTATCCACTGTGGCTTCCCTGAAAGACAAAACAGCAACAAATCTGGGAAGAGTCGCTCTTACGCGGTTGTCTGATAGACAGAGGTCGACTTTGTCATTTTTGTAGCTAGCTAACGTTATCTGAAATGACTGGCTAGTTAACATTTAATTGACAAGCTAGCAATGAGTTGCCACATCTCAAAGAACCACAGCAACAGTTACCGCTCACATGTCAGCCATTTAGCCGACTCTCTATCACCAGAGGGACTAACAGTATCACAATCACGATCGTTGCCACGCCTGATAGATATTCAACTTGATCATTTGTTGAGTGATAATTTCGTTTTGGTTCAAAAAGTAGAAAAATAAGTAGCTATGGAGTTATGAAAATTGGAGACTTACCCTCTGACACACACTGTATTCCGTTGCCATAGTAGCCGGGCCGGCAGTGACAACAGTAACCGCTGGCGTAATCTTTACAGTCGGCGAAGGTGGAACACTTATTTCTGTTGTTGGCACATGTCTCAGAGTTGTAGGAGAACACTGTAAAACGAGAAGACGACAGTAAGGTTAGTAAGGTCAAACATCAGAAGGACCTAGTCGGGTCATGGTAAGGTTAGCACATCAAACATCAGAAGGACCTAGTCGGGTCATGGTAAGGTTAGCACATCAAACATCAGAAGGACCTGGTCGGGTCACGGTAAGGTTAGCACATCAAATATCAGAAGGACCTGGTCGGGTCACGGTAAGGTTAGCACATCAAACATCAGAAGGACCTGGTCGGGTCACGGTAAGGTTAGCACATCAAACATCAGAAGGACCTGGTCGGGTCACGGTAAGGTTAGCACATCAAACATCAGAAGGACCTGGTCGGGTCACGGTAAGGTTAGCACATCAAACATTAAAAGGACCTGGTCGCAATGTTCTTGCATTTCAAACAAAGTTTTAGAATTAAAAAATAATTATAATCTAGAATAAAGAAGTTATACATTTTAAATCAAAGTTTTAGTATTTAAAACACAGTTCTAGAATTTAAATGAAAGTTCTAGAATTTAAAATACATTTCTAGAATTCAAAGTAAAGTTATTTTTCCCATGCTACCAAACAATGTGAACCCACCATCCACGTTGATGTCTCCATCATCTACTACCACCACCTGAGGCTGGTACTGGACCGTGTGGACTGTGAACTGGCCCCCGTGGTGAGGTCCCTGGTGAGGCTGCTCCTTGCGATACACCTCCTCCTCCGGTTCGTAGGGAGAATACGTCACTTGTTGCCCTCCTCCCGGATACCTCTTTGAGGTAGCCTCCTCCGAGACCCTTGACTCCAGGCCTGTGTCTGGGGGCAGGTCTGTCACCTCTCCTGGGGCCACACTGGTGAAGTAAGGGGAAGTCCCAATCTCGTACACCCACACACCTCGCTTACCTGAGTTGGTCTCCCTGGAGATAGATAAAGCAGGAGGAGTGATCACGAGAGGAACTGCCAAAAGGAATGGCCTTATCCTGCAGTATTATCTCTGTACTTCTGTGGGAAACCAAACATGACCTCCCTCACAGACATTGGTGGAACAAAGAGGGGCAGCAGGGAGCCTAGTGGTTAGAGTGTTGGACTAGTAACCAGAAAGTTGCAAGATCGAATCCCTGAGCTGACGAGGTAAAAATCTGTTGTTCTGCCCCTGAACAAGGCAGTTCCCCGGTAGGACCATAAGAGTTGGCAAGACAGCACAAACATATCTAGGACCAGGATACCTAGTTTCTTCAGAGACAAGGCATCACAACATACTCTGCAAGAGCCTGACTCAGTTACACCAGCTCTGTCAGGAGGAATGGGCCAAAATTCACCCAACTTATTGTGGGAAGCTTGTGGAAGGCTACCCGAAACGTTTGACCCAAGTTAAACAATTTAAAAGGCAATGCTACCAAATACTAATTGAGTGTATGTAAACTTCTGACCCACTTGGAATTGTGATGAAAGAAATAGAAGCTGAAATAAATGATTATATCTACTATTATGCTGACATTTCAAATTCTTAAAATAAAGTGGTGATCCTAACTGACCTAAGACAGGGAATTTTTACTAGGATTAAATGTCAGGAATTGTGAACAACTGAGTTTAAATGTATTTGGCTAAGGTGTATGTAAACTTCCGACTTCAACTGTATGTATTCACCCCCTTTGCTATGAAGCCCCTAAATAAGATCTGTTGCAACCAATTACCTTCAGAAGTCACATAATTAGTTAAATAAAGTCCACCTATTGGGCAATCTAAGTGTCACATGATCCGTCACACGATCTCAGTATATATACACCTGTTCTGAAAGGCCCCAGAGTCTGCAACACCACTAAGCAAGGGGCACCACCAAGCAAGCGGCACCATGAAGACCAAGGAGCTCTCCAAACAGGTCAGGGACAAAGTTGTGGAGACGTACAGATCAGGGTTGGGTTATAAACAACCATCAGAAACTTTGAACATCCCCACAAAGCACCATTAAATCCATTATAAAGAAAATGGAAAGAATATGGCACCACAACAAACCTGCCAAGAGAGGGCCGCCCACCAAAACCTACGGCCCAGGCAAGGAGGGCATTAAATCAGAGAGGCAACAAAGAGACCAATGATAACCCTGAAGGAGCTGCAAAGCTCCACAGCGGAGATTGGAGTATCTGTCCGTAGGACCACTTTAAGGCGTACACTCCACAGAGCTGGGCTTTACCGAAGAGTGGCCAGAGAAAAATAAGTAAACATGTTTGGTGTTCACCAAAAGGCATGTGGGAGACTCCCCAAATATATGGAAGAAGGTACTCTGGTCAGATGAGACTAAAATTGAGCTTTTTGCCCGTCAAGGAAAACGCTATGTCTGGCGCAAACCCAACACCTCTCATCATCTCGAGAACACCATCCCACAGTGAAGCATTGTGGTGGCAGCATCATGCTGTGGGGATGTTTTCATTGGCAGGGACTGGGAAACTGGTCAGAATTGGAGGAATTTTGGATGGCGCTAAATACAGGGAAATTCTTGAGGGAAACCTGTTTGTCTTCCAGAGATTTGAGACTGGGACGGAGGTTCACCTTCCAGCAGGACAATGACCATAAGCATACTGCTAAAGCCACACTTGAGTGGTTTAAGGGTAAACATTTCTTGGAATGGCCTAGTCAGACCTCAATCCAATTGAGAATCTGTGGTATGACTTAACATTTCTGTACACCAGTGGAACCCATCCAACTTGAAGGAGCTGGATCAGTTTTGACTTGAAGAATGGGCAAAAATCCCAGTGGCTAGATGTGCCAAGCTTATAGAGATATACCCCAAGAGACTTGCAGCTGTAATTGCTACAAAAGGTGGCTCTACAAAGTATTGACTTTAGGGGGGGGGGGGGGGGAAATAGTTATGTATACTTAAGTTTTCTGTTTTTTTGTCTTATTTGTTTCACAATAAAAAATATGTTGCATCTTCAAAGTGGTAGGCATGTTGTGTAAATCAAATGATACAACCCCCCCAAAATCCATTTTAATTCCAGGTTGTAAGGCAACAAAATAGGAAAAATGCCAAGAGGGGTGATTACTTTTGAAAGCCACTGTAGGTCTCAATATGTCTGCCCTGGTATTTTTGAAATAAAAATACCAGTACTTACTCTGCTAGCGCCCTGACAGAGGTCTCCCTCTCGGTGGTGATGCGGTAGTACGGTCCCTGTCGGGTGCTGAACACCAGGTAGTTGACCAGCCCTTTACTGAAGCCCGCCTGCATGGCCTGACTACTGCCTCCTACAGCTGTGGAGGCAAACTGCATCCCCTTCCTGGGGTAAAGCAGGATGGCATAGGAGGTCGTCTCAGCTGACGCTATCACCAGCTGGAAGCTATTCCTCTGTTGAAAGAGAGGTTACAAGAGAGAGTTACAACACGGTTACATTGTTAAGATTCAGACACAAGAATGTCACTCACAGCTTCTGCCTGCTCTTTGGTGTCCAGGTCGGGCTACTCTAAAACATTTTGTAACCTCTCTTTCCACATTAATACATTAACTTGATTGACTGGTATTTCTGATCTCACCTGTTTCTCCAGTCCGTCTCCTCTGCTGTGGTCATGGTGTTGCCTGGAAGCCACATCTACCCAGGTGACGACCACCGCGTGTTCCGGCTCCACCTAGTCAACACAAGTAACAGCTACTTTAATTCATTCAGTGCTTAGACTAACCGTATGTATTTTGTTTAGCGTTTTAGTGAAATATTTTTACAATGTAAATTGTACTCGCAGCTTATTGCCGGTTGTACAATGTCTTGGTTAAAGTAAAACAAATTTTCCATCTCTCTCTCTCTCACCTCATCGTCTTCTGGAAAAGCCCTGTTAATCTGCTCTGCAGCCTGCCGCAGGGTGGCTGGGCTGGCATCCTGACGGTAGTACACCTTACCCACGCCGTCACCAGTATCCAGGTCGCCGTGCAGGGCCGCGATCATGCCGAACCCGGCGGGCATCTTACCAAGGTATGTGGACTCAGCACTGGGCTGTGCCATGGCAACGAACCCATTGGTGTTGATCTGAAATGTAGAACAAACACAAACTGTCAATAATCAGCAACAACACGGGTTGACTGACATAGTCAGACAGGGTCTGCATCAGGACATAGAGAGACTAAAAGCCCACATAGTCAGACAGGGTCTGCATCAGGACATAGAGAGACTAACAGCCCACATAGTCAGACAGGGTCTGCATCAGGACATAGAGAGACTAACAGCCCACATAGTCAGACAGGGTCTGCATCGGGACATAGAGAGACTAACATCCCACATAGTCAGACAGGGTCTGCATCAGGACACCGAGAGACTAACAGCCCACATAGTCAGACCGGGTCTGCATCAGGACACAGAGAGGCTAACAGCCGACATGCAACAGGATAGGCCAATAACCCAGGCTAACAACAGCAGAGGGTCTGCAGCAGGCCTTGACCTGGCTGAACTAGAACAGTGCAGCCTACAGTATAATACTATGAATGCTCCCCATTGTCAGACTATGAATGCCCTCCCATGTCAGACTATGAATGCCCTCCCATGTCAGACTATGAATGCCCCCCCATGTCAGACTATGAATGCCCTCCCATGTCAGACTATGAATGCACTCCCATGTCATACTATGAATGCACTCCCATGTCATACTATGAATGCACTCCCATGTCATACTATGAATGCACTCCCATGTCAGACTATGAATCACCCCCATGTCAGACTATGAATGCCCCCCCCGTCAGACTATGAATGCCCCCCCCGTCAGACTATGAATGCCCCCCCCGGTTCGGACTATGAATACCCCCCATGTCATACTATGAATGCCCCCCCCGGTTCGGACTATGAATACCCCCCATGTCATACTATGAATGCCACCCCCCCGGTTCGGACTATGAATACCCCCCATGTCATACTATGAATGCCTCCCCCCGGTTCGGACTATGAATACCCCCGATGTCATACTATGAATGCCCCCCCATGTCAGACTATGAATACCCCCCCATGTCATACTATGAATGCCCCCCCATGTCATACTATGAATGCCCCCCCATGTCAGACTATGAATACCCCCATGTCAGACTATGAATACCCCCATGTCAGACTATGAATACCCCCATGTCAGACTATGAATACCCCCATGTCATACTATGAATGCCCCCTCCATGTCATACTATGAATGCCCCCCATGTCAGACAATGAATGCCCCCCCATGTCAGACTATGAATGCCACCCCCATGTCAGACTATGAATGCCCCCCCATGTCAGACTATGAATGCCCTCCCATGTCATACTATGAATGCCCCCCCATGTCAGACTATGAATGCCCTCCCATGTCAGACTATGAATACCCCCATGTCATACTATGAATGCCCCCTCCATGTCATACTATGAATGCCCCCCATGTCAGACAATGAATGCCCCCCCATGTCAGACTATGAATGCCACCCCCATGTCAGACTATGAATGCCCCCCCATGTCAGAATATGAATGCCCTCCCATGTCATACTATGAATGCCCCCCCATGTCAGACTATGAATGCCCTCCCATGTCAGACTATGAATGCCCCCCCATGTCAGACTATGAATGCCCTCCCCGTCAGACTATGAATGCCCCCCCATCAGACTATGAATGCCCTCCCCCCATCAGACTATGAATGCCCTCCCATGTCAAACTATGAATGCCCCCCCATCAGACTATGAATGCCCGCCCCGTCAGTCTATGAATGCCCCCCCCATCAGACTATGAATGCCCCCCCCATCAGACTATGAATGCCCCCCCATCAGACTATGAATGCCCCCCCCATCAGACTATCAATGCCCCCCCCATCAGACTATGAATGCCCCCCCCATCAGACTATGAATGCCCCGCCCCCATCAGACTATGAATGCCCCCACCCCATCAGACTATGAATGCCCCCCCCATCAGACTATGAATGCCCCCCCCTATCAGACTATGAATGCCCTCCCCGTCAGACTATGAATGCCCCCCCCATCAGACTATGAATGCCCCCCCATCAGACTATGAATGCCCCCCCCCATCAGACTATGAATGCCACCCCCATCAGACTATGAATGCCCCCCCCATCAGACTATGAATTCCCCCCCCCATCAGACTATGAATGCCCCCCCCCATCAGACTATGAATGCCCTCCCATGTCATACTATACAGCTCTTTATTCTCCCAGGGTTCTGCTCTTTATTCTCCCAGGGTTCAGCTCTTTATTCTCCCAGGGTTCTGCTCTACAGCTCTTTATTCTCCCAGGGTTCTGTTCTACAGCTCTTTATTCTCCCAGGGTTCAGCTCTTTATTCTCCCAGGGTTCTGCTCTACAGCTCTTTATTCTCCCAGGGTTCTGCTCTACAGCTCTTTATTCTCGCAGGGTTCTGCTCTACAGCTCTTTATTCTCCCAGGGTTCTGATCTTTATTCTCCCAGGGTTCTGTTCTATAGCTCTTTATTCTCCCAGGGTTCTGCTCTACAGCTCTTTATTCTCCCAGGGTTCTGCTCTACAGCTCTTTATTCTCCCAGGGTTCTGCTCTACAGTTCTTTATTCTCCCAGGGTTCTGATCTTTATTCTCCCAGGGTTCTGTTCTATAGCTCTTTATTCTCCCAGGGTTCTGCTCTACAGCTCTTTATTCTCCCAGGGTTCTGCTCTACAGCTCTTTATTCTCCCATGGTTCTGATCTTTATTCTCCCAGGGTTCTGTTCTATAGCTCTTTATTCTCCCAGGGTTCTGCTCTACAGCTCTTTATTCTCCCAGGGTTCTGCTCTACAGCTCTTTATTCTCCCAGGGTTCTGCTCTACAGCTCTTTATTCTCCCAGGGTTCTGCTCTTTATTCTCCCAGGGTTCTGCTCTACAGCTCTTTATTCTCCCAGGGTTCTGCTCTTTATTCTCCCAGGGTTCTGTTCTATAGCTCTTTATTCTCCCAGGGTTCAGCTCTTTATTCTCCCAGGGTTCTGATATAGACGGGCTGTGTGGACCATGGTTCTGATATGTACAGGCTATGTGGACCATAGTTCTGATGTGGAGGGGCTGTGTGGAGCATGGTTCTGATGTGGACGGGCTGTGTGGACCATGGTTCTGATGTGGACGGGCTGTGTGGACCATGGTTCTGATGTGGAGGGGCTGTGTGGAGCATGGTTCTGATGTGGACGGGCTGTGTGGACCATGGTTCTGATGTGGAGGGGCTGTGTGGACCATGGTTCTGATGTGGAGGGGCTGTGTGGACCATGGTTCTGATGTGGAGGGGCTGTGTGGACCATGGTTCTGATGTGGACGGGCTGTGTGGACCATGGTTCTGATGTGGAGGGGCTGTGTGGACCATGGTTCTGATGTGGAGGGGCTGTGTGGACCATGGTTCTGATGTGGAGGGGCTGTGTGGACCATAGTTCTGATGTGGAGGGGCTGTGTGGACCATGGTTCTGATGTGGAGGGGCTGTGTGGACCATAGTTCTGATGTGGAGGGGCTGTGTGGACCATGGTTCTGATGTGGAGGGGCTGTGTGGACCATGGTTCTGATGTGGAGGGGCTGTGTGGACCATGGTTCTGATGTGGAGGGGCTGTGTGGACCATAGTTCTGATGTGGAGGGGCTGTGTGGACCATAGTTCTGATGTGGAGGGGCTGTGTGGACCATGGTTCTGATGTGGAGGGGCTGTGTGGACCATGGTTCTGATGTGGAGGGGCTGTGTGGACCATGGTTCTGATGTGGAGGGGCTATCAGAGTCCACTCCAGGGTTGGGGGAGCTGAGGTTATTATGTCCTAATAACAGGAGCTTTGACCAGAGTGAACAGGAGAGACAACAGTTCTAATACTGGTGCAGGACATGGTGGGGGTGGAGACAGTTATAACACACAGGGCCGGCCCTAGCCTTTTGGGGTCCGTAAGGCAGATTTGGTTGGGGGGCCCACACACGTTGCAGGCTAAATGCTATTGTTATTGTCAATTTTATGCAATATTTTGCAATGGGGCGCAGGGAAAATATTGCAGTTTTAAAGCTCCAATGCAGCCGCTTTATCCCAATATCAAATTATTACTGAGCAACAATATGTACCTTACTGTGACTGTTTAACATTAGAATGGTCAACAACAACGGAGCTCACAGAAAGGACATGAGATCAGTTGGAGAACAAGCAAGGAATCTACAGTTGAAGTCAGAAGTTTACATAAACCTTAGCCAAATACATTTAAACTCAGTTTTTCACAATTCCTGACATTTAATCCTAGTAAGGATCACCACTTTATTTTAAGAATGTGAAATGTCAGAATAATAGTAGGGAGAATGATTTATGTCAGCTTTTATTTATTTCATCACATTCCCAGTGGGTCAGAAGTTTACATACACACAATTAGTATTTGGCAGAATTGCCTTTAAATTGTTTAACTTGGGTCAAAGATTTTGGGTAGCCTTCCACAAGCTTCCCACAATAAGTTGGGTGAATTTTGGCCCATTCCTCCTGACAGAGCTGGTGTAACTGAATCAGGTTTGTAGGCCTCCTAGCTTGCACACACTTTTTCAGATCTGCCCACACATGTTCTATAGGATTGAGGTCAGGGCTTTGTGAGGGCCACTCATTTACCTTGACTTTGTTGTCCTTAAGCCATTTTGCCACAACTTTGGAAGTATGCTTGGGGTCATTGTCTATTTGGAAGACCCATTTGCAACCAAGCTTTAACTTCCTGACTGATGTCTTGAGATGTTGCTACAATATATCCACATAATTTTCTTGCCTCATGATGCCATCTATTTTGTGAAGTACACCAGTCCCTCCTGCAGCAAAGCACCCCCCACAACATGATGCTGCCACCCCCGTGCTTCACGATTGGGATGGTGTTCTTCAGCATGCAAGCCTCCCCCTTTTTCCTCCAAACATAACGATGGTCATTATGGCCAAACAGTTCTCTTTTTGTTTCATCAGACCAGAGGACATTTCTCCAAAAAGTATGATCTTTGACCCCATGTGCAGTTGCAAACCGTAGTCTGGCTTTTTTATGACGGTTTTGGAGCAGTGGCTTCTTCCTTGCTGAGTGGCCTTTCAGGTTATGTAGATAGAGGACTTGTTTTACTATGGCAGTATGACAGCTGTGTGGTCCCATGGAGTTTATACTTGCGTACTATTGTTTGTACAGGGACACCTCCAATTGACTCAAATGATGTCAATTAGCCTATCAGAAGCTTCTTAAGCCATGACATCATTTTCTGGAATTTTCCAAGCTGTTTAAAGGCACAGTCAACTTAGAGTATGTAAACTTCTGACCCACTGGAATTGTGATACAGTGAATTATAAGTGAAATAATCTGTCTGTAAACAATTGTTGGAAAAACTACTTGTGTCATGCACAAATTAGATAACTGACTTGCCAAAACTATAGTTTGTTAACAAGAAATTTGTGGAGTGGTTGAAAAACAAGTTTTAATGACTCCAACCTAAGTGTATGTAAACTTGTTTTAATGACTCCAACCTAAATGGATGTAAACTAGTTTTAATGACTCCAACCTAAGTGTATGTAAACTAGTTTTAATGACTCCAACCTAAGTGGATGTAAACTTGTTTTAATGACTCCAACCTAAGTGGATGTAAACTAGTTTTAATGACTCCAACCTAAGTGTATGTAAACTAGTTTTAATGACTCCAACCTGAGTGTCTGTAAACTAGTTTTAATGACTCCAACCTGAGTGTATGTAAACTAGTTTTAATGACTCCAACCTAAGTGTATGTAAACTAGTTTTAATGACTCCAACCTAAGTGTCTGTAAACTAATTTTAATGACTCCAACCTAAGTGTATGTAAACTAGTTTTAATGACTCCAACCTAAGTGGATGTAAACTAGTTTTAATGACTCCAACCTAAGTGTATGTAAACTAGTTTTAATGACTCCAACCTAAGTGTATGTAAACTAGTTTTAATGACTCCAACCTAAGTGGATGTAAACTTCCAACTTCAACTGTATCTTTGTTTATGTTCAATCATGTGTCTAAATAGTGAATCTGGAGCCAATCTGATATATGGTTCATGAGGAGAAGAAGATTCCAGATGGTTCAGAGTATTTTCACGTTACATTATAATGAGTTAATAGTTTCCTTGTTTTGATATCAATACCACAGTCAGTGACGTTCATTTAAGGGACGTCCATGAATGACTTCCATGGGGCTGTAGTGGAGCAGGTTGAGAGCTTCCAGTTCCTTGGTGACCACACCACCAACAAACCATTATGGTCCAAACACACCAAGACAGTCGTGAAGAGGCATGAAAAAGCCTGTTCCCCCTCAGGCGACGGAAAAGATTTGGCATAATTCCTCAGATCCTCAAAAAGTTATACAGCTGCAACATCGAGAGCATCCTGACTGGTTGCATCACTGTTTGGTACGGCAATTGCTCGGCCTCTGACCGCTAGGCACTACAGAGAGTAGTGCGTACGGCTCAGTACATCGCTGGGGATAAGCTTCCTGCCATCCAAGAACTCTACACCAGGCAGTGTCAGAGGAAGGCCCTAAAAATTGTCAAAGACTCCAGCCACCCCAGTCAAAGACTGTTCTCTCTGCTACAGCACAGAAATCGGTACTGGAGTGCCAAGTCTAGGTCTAAAAGGCTTCTTAACAGCTTCTACCCCCAAGCCAAAAGACTGCTGAACACCATAAGACTGCTGAACACCATAAAACTGCTGAACACCATAAAACTGCTGAACACCATAAGACTGCTGAACACCATAAGACTGCTGAACACCATAAGACTGCTGAACACCATAAGACTGCTGAACACCATAAGACTGCTGAACACCATAAGACTGCACGGACTATTTGCATTGACCCCTCCCACCCCATTTTTTTACGCTGACCGAGGACCTCAAGCGGCCGAGGACCCCTAGAGGCCGAGTACCCCTAGAGACCGAGGACCTCAAGTGACTGAGGACACCTAGAGGCCGAGTACCCCTAGCGGCCCGAAGACCCCCAGTTACCGAGGACCCCTCGAGACCGAGGACCCCTAGAGACCGCTTCTGTTGCTTATGCTTAGGGCCGGCCCTGCACACACACACACACACAAACACACACACACACACTGGGCACATGGTGTTAAAATTAGAGCAGTGTTTTGACCCAGAATGACTTCAGATAGAGCTGGATACACTCTGTATTTCCACTGAGGGGGTGTCTCATGGCTAAGAGAGAGAGAGGGTGGAGGGGGTGTCTCATGGCTAAGAGAGAGAGAGTGTGGAGGGGGTGTCTCATGGCTGAGAGAGAGAGAGGGTGGAGGGGGTGTCTCATGGCTGAGAGAGAGAGAGTATGTGTGTGTATGTGTGGAGGGGGTGTCTCATGGCTGAGAGAGAGAGTAGAGGGGGTGTCTCATGGCTAAGAGAGAGAGAGTAGAGGGGGTGTCTCATGGCTAAGAGAGAGAGAGGGTGGAGGGGGTGTCTCATGGCTGAGAGAGAGAGAGTGGAGGGGGTGTCTCATGGCTGAGAGAGAGAGAGTGTGGAGGGGGTGTCTCATGGCTGAGAGAGAGAGAGTGTGGAGGGGGTGTCTCATGGCTAAGAGAGAGAGAGTAGAGGGGGTGTCTCATGGCTAAGAGAGAGAGAGGGTGGAGGGGGTGTCTCATGGCTGAGAGAGAGAGAGTGTGGAGGGGGTGTCTCATGGCTGAGAGAGAGAGAGTGTGGAGGGGGTGTCTCATGGCTAAGAGAGACAGAGTAGAGGGGGTGTCTCATGGCTAAGAGAGAGAGAGGGTGGAGGGGGTGTCTCATGGCTAAGAGAGAGAGAGGGTGGAGGGGGTGTCTCATGGCTGAGAGAGAGAGAGTGTGGAGGGGGTGTCTCATGGCTGAGAGAGAGAGAGTGTGGAGGGGGTGTCTCATGGCTAAGAGAGAGAGAGTGTGGAGGGGGTGTCTCATGGCTGAGAGAGAGAGAGGGTGGAGGGGGTGTCTCATGGCTGAGAGAGAGAGAGTGTGTGTGTATGTGTGGAGGGGGTGTCTCATGGCTAAGAGAGAGAGAGTGTGGAGGGGGTGTCTCATGGCTAAGAGAGAGAGAGGGTGGAGGGGGTGTCTCATGGCTGAGAGAGAGAGTGTGTGTGTGTATGTGTGGAGGGGGTGTCTCATGGCTGAGAGAGTGTGTGTGGAGGGGGTGTCACATGGCTGAGAGAGAGAGTGTGTGTGTGTGTATGTGTGGAGGGGGTGTCTCATGGCTAAGAGAGAGAGAGTGTGGAGGGGGTGTCTCATGGCTGAGAGAGAGAGTGTGTGTGTGTATGTGTGGAGGGGGTGTCTCATGGCTAAGAGAGAGAGAGTGTGGAGGGGGTGTCTCATGGCTGAGAGAGAGAGTGTGTGTGTGTATGTGTGGAGGGGGTGTCTCATGGCTGAGAGAGTGTGTGTGGAGGGGGTGTCTCATGGCTGAGAGAGAGAGAGTGTGTGTGTGTATGTGTGGAGGGGGTGTCTCATGGCTGAGAGAGAGTGTGTGTGTGTGTGTGGAGGGGGGGTTGCAGGCAGATATTTCACAACAAAATTCTTGCTGGACTTTGGCTCTATGGTCAATAACAGCCCCTGAGGAACATAGAGGAATGTTTTGGAATCACACATTCCACAATACAACTGATAGAAAGTATTGCAAGGGACCAAGGACCCTTAGCAGCCGAGGATCCCTAGCGGCCGAGGACCCCAAGCGGTCGAGGACCCCAAGTGGTCGAGGACCCCTAGCGGTCGAGGACCCCAAGCGTCCGAGGACCCCTAGCGGTCGAGGACCCCAAGCGTCTGAGGACCCCTAGCGGTCGAGGACCCCAAGTGGTCGAGGACCCCTAGTGGTCGAGGACCCCAAGTGTCCGAGGACCCCTAGCGGTCGAGGACCCCAAGCGGTCGAGGACCCCAAGCGGTCGAGGACCCCTAGCGGTCGAGGACCCCAAGCGGTCGAGGACCCCAAGCGACCGCTTCTGTTGCTTATGCCTAGGGCCGGCCCTGCACACACACTGGGCACATGGTGTTACAATTAGGGCAGTGTTTTGACCCAGAATGACTTCAGATAGAGCTGGATACACTCTGTATTTCCACTGAGGGGGTGTCTCATGGCTGAGAGAGAGAGTATGTGTGTGTGTATGTGTGGAGGGGGTGTCTCATGGCTGAGAGAGAGAGAGAGTGTGTGTGTGTGTGTGTGTGTGTGTGGAGGGGGGGTTGCAGGCAGATATTTCACAACAAAATTCTTGCAGGACTTTGGCTCTATGGCCAATAACAGCCCCTGAGGAACATAGAGGAATGTTTTGGGGTCCCACACACACACACATTCCACAATCCAACTGATATAACTTATTGACTATGTAAAGAATGTAAACCCTCGACCTGCATCAACTCCTCATGCTCCTTCAGAAAGTATTCACACTCCTTCACTTATTCTACATTACAGCCTGAATTTAAAATGGATTACATTTCCATCAAAGGGTAATAATTATTATTATTTTTTATACAAATGAATTAAAAATGAAAAGCTGAAATGTCTTAAATCAATGATTTATTAATTAATCAATAAGTATTCAATCCCTTTATTTATTTATTTAGACACTTTAGTCATTTAGCGGACGGTCTTATCCAGAGTGACTTAGAAATGAGTGCATTTCCATACTGGATCTAATAGCCACATGGGACTATTATGACAAGCTAATAAGGTCCTTCAGTCGAGCCGTGATTTTCAAACACAGATTCAACCACAAAGACCAGGAAGGCTTTCCAATGCCTCGCAAAGAAGGGCACCTATTGGTAGATGGGTAAAAAAAACATTGACATTGAATATCCCTTTGAACATGATGAAGTTATTACACCCAGTCACTACAAAGTTACAGGCTTCCTTTCTAACTCAGTTGACGGAGAGGAAGGAAACTACTCAGGGATTTTCACCATGAGGCCAACGTTAGAGTTTAATGTGATAGGAGAAAACTGAGGATGGATAATTTTTTCTCCAAAACATGCATCCTGTTTGCAACAAGGCACTAAAGTAAACCTGCAACAAATGTGGCAAAGCTACTTTTTGTCCTGAATATAAAAGTGTTATGTTTGCGGCTACAACACATTACTGAGTATCACTCTCCATATTTTCAAACATAGTGGTGGCTGCATCATGTTATGGGTATGCTTGTAATCGTTAAGGACTGGGGAGATTTTCAAGATTAAAACATTACTGAGTATCAATTTGACAGAGCTTGAAGAATTTTGAAAAGAATAATGGACAAATGTTGCACAATTCAGGTGTGGAATACTATTAGACTTACCCAGAAAGACTCACAGTTCTTAGAGCATTACCCAGAAAGACTCACAGCTCTTAGAGCCTTACCCAGAAAGACTCACAACTCTTAGAGCCTTACCCAGAAAGACTCACAGCTCTTAGAGCCTTACACATAAAGACTCACAGCTCTTAGAGCCTTACCCAGAAAGACTCACAACTCTTAGAGCCTTACCCAGAAAGACTCACAGCTCTTAGAGCCTTACACATAAAGACTCACAGCTCTTAGAGCCTTACACATAAAGACTCACAGCTCTTAGAGCCTTACCCAGAAAGACTCACAGCTCTTAGAGCCTTACCCAGAAAGACTCACAGCTCTTAGCGCCTTACCCAGAAAGACTCACAACTCTTAGAGCCTTACCCAGAAAGACTCACAGCTCTTAGAGCCTTACCCAGAAAGACTCACAGAAAGACTCACAGCTGTAATCGCTGCCAAATGTGTGCTTCTTCAAATTATTGACTCATGGGTGTGACTACTTGTGTAACTGAGAGATTTCTGTATTTAATGTTCAATACATTTGCAAAAAATGTCGGAAAACACGTTTTCATTTTGTCCTTATCTTGTCTTGTGTGTAGGTCAGCGAAAAATATTAATATCTAATCCATGTTGAATTCAGGCTGTAACCCAACAAAATGTGTAATAAATCCAGGGGTATACATACTTCCTGAAGGAACTGTTCAAATTAATATTGTATGAGGATTTGCCAAAGTGTTACTTGCCAAACTTCTATCTATATGCCTCGACCTATATAAATACCTCATGCATATCCAGGTAGAACATGGTATTTCATTTATACAAGTAAAAAAATGAATACTATCGGTCAAACGGACAGCATGTTGAACTCATGTTAACTGTGGAAATCATTCATCCCGTGGGCGCATACTCAACACACTCATAAATGCGCAGATTTTATAACCGAATTCTCTCCATGCAACTTTTTTTCTGTAGTCTGTTTAGGTGGCTACTCAATCATACACATTATAGTAACATAAAGGGGAACTTACAAAGATGTTATCGAACTTTCCATCGTAGAATAAAACGGGTTTATCCAGCGCTAGTTGTTGCGAGAGGTCATTCCCCTGTTCCAGAACGTGGTCTCCAGTGGTTTTGCCGAACGGGAAGAACTCTGCCCGGGTCAGACCATGCACAGACACTGCCCACCCCAGAAGAAGGGTCGCGTAGAACAGCCATCCTTGCCCCTGCTGTCCCATGATTAGTGCTTCACAGACCGCGGAGTGGAGCAGTCAGAGGGTAGCGCAGATGCAGAGAGACTGTTGCACTGAACTAGCCCCACAGCAGATTAAGCACAAAGAGAGAGTTGTGTCCAGGGCCGGTTCTCCCCTATTTTGGGGCCCTAAACAAGATTTTAGTGGCACCCCTCTTGAAGGTTGAGGGAAAAAAGTTAATTTCCTGCAAATTCTACACATTTTGCCATGGGGCGTAGAGAATAAATGTGCTGTTTTACACATTTTATAATGAACTACAGCATGTCAATATAATATAATATAATATCTGAGTGAGCATAACTAATTAAGTGGCTGTTGGTGACTGACAATTTATTTTTTATTTAACCTTTATTTAACTAGGCAAGTCGGTTAAGAACAAATTCTTATTTACAATGACGGCCTAGCAAAAAGGCCTCCTGCGGGGACGGAGGCTGGGATTAAAAAGATAAGACAAAACACACATCACGAAAAGAGAGACACCACAACACTACATAAAGAGAGACCTAAGACAACAACATAGCATGGCAGCAACACATGACAACACAGCATGGTAACAACACAACATGACAACGCAGCATAGTAGCAACACAACATGATAACAACATGGTAGCAACACAACATGGTAGCAACACAACATGATAACAACATGGTAGCAACACAACATGGTAGCAACACAACATGGTTGCATCACAACATGATAACAACATGGTAGCAACACAGCATGGTAACAACACAACATGACAACGCAGCATAGTAGCAACACAACATGATAACAACATGGTAGCAACACAACATGGTAGCAACACAACATGATAACAACATGGTAGCGGCAAAACATGGTAGCATCACAACATGGTATCAGGGTTAGTTTGTGTGCTGAGAGAAGGACAGTGCACCGTCTAGCCATACTCCCAAGTATTTTATATGAGGTAACTACCTCAAACTCTAAACCCTCAGAGGTAGTAATAACACCTGTGGGAAGAGGGCATTCTTCTAACCAAACCACATGACCTTTGTTTTGGAGGTGATCAGAACAAGGTTAAGAGCAGAGCTCTGGGTTCACCCTTGGTGACAGGCAGTGGCTGAGACAGCAGATGTGCTGACTTTATACACTGCACTCTTTGAGAGAGGTAGTTAGCAAACTAGGCCCTCAGTGACACCAACAGTCCTTAGTCGGCCCACAGGAATGGAATGGTCCACCATATCAAATGCTTTGGCCAAGTCAGTTAAAATAGCAGCACAACATTGCTTAGAATCAAGGGCAGTGTTGACATCATTTAGAACCTTTAAGGTTGCAATGACACATCCATAACCTGAGCTGAAACCAGATTGCAAACCAGAGAGAATAATATAGACGTCAAGAAAGTTTTTCCAACACTTTCGATAAACAGGGCAAAGTAGAAATAGGCCTATAACAGTTAGGATCAACTTGACAAGAGAAAAACTGATGATGCAAAACGAAATGTCGAAATTACACCTGGTCTATTGTACTATTCTTTCTCTCAATAGTAATTTGAGACCTGACTGAGTTCCCCAAAAAACACACCAGAAAACGTTTTTCTTGGGTCCCCCTAGCGGCCGGGGGCCCTAAGAACCTCTTATGTTACATACAGTATGCATAGAACCGGCCCTGATTGTGACTGTCAGAGTTGACAGGGTAGAACAGTGGGACAGTGTAGGACCGGCCCTGGTTGTGACTGTCAGAGTTGACAATGGGACAGTGTAGGACCGGCCCTGGTTGTGACTGTCAGAGTTGACAGGGTAGAACAGTGGGACAGTGTAGGACCGGCCCTGGTTGTGCCTGTCAGAGATGATAGGGTAGGACAGTGGGATAGTGTAGGACCGGCCCTGGTTGTGACTGTCAGAGTTGACAATGGGACAGTGTAGGACCGGCCCTGGTTGTGCCTGTCAGAGATGACAGGGTAGGACAGTGGGATAGTGTAGGACCGGCCCTGGTTGTGACTGTCAGAGTTGACAATGGGACAGTGTAGGACAGGCCCTGGTTGTGACTGTCAGAGTTGACAGGGTAGGACAGTGGGACAGTATAGGACCAGACCTGGTTGTGACTGTCAGAGTTGACAGGGTAGGACAGTGGGACAGTGTAGGACCGGACCTGGTTGTGACTGTCAGAGTTGACAGGGTAGGACAGTGGGACAGTGTAGGACCGGCCCTGGTTGTGACTGTCAGAGTTGACAGTGGGACAGTGTAGGACCGGCCCTGGTTGTGACTGTCAGAGATGACAGGGTAGGACAGTGGGACAGTGTAGGACCGACCCTGGTTGTGCCAGTCAGAGATGACAGGGTAGGACAGTGGGATAGTGTAGGACCGGCCCTGGTTGTGCCTGTCAGAGTTGACAGGGTAGAATAGTGGGACAGTGGGACAGTGTAGGACTGGATATTCCCCTTGTTCTGTAAACAATAATGATCACCCTCCCCACTCATTGAAGTAACTCAAAAAGAATGGGTACGACCACAAATTACAATAACTGTAGCGATCCTTTTGTCTATGAACCAGGATATCGATTTTGCAACTTCAGCATGGTTTTGTGACCCAGTTTATGCTACGCAGGCCTATGGGCTAGAAGCCTGAGGGTCCGCTGGCCGCAGACCATCTCACTCTCCCTGCCTGTATAATTACACTCTGATCAGAGCCGGCTGCAGACCCTGATCAGAGCCGGCTGCAGACACTGATCAGAGCCGGCTGCAGACCCTGATCAGAGCCGGCTGCAGACCCTGATCAGAGCCGGCTGCAGACCCTGATCAGAGCCGGCTGCAGACCCTGATCAGAGCCGGCTGCAGACCCTGATCAGAGCCGGCTGCAGACCCTGATCAGAGCCGGCTGCAGACCCTGATCAGAGCCGGCTGCAGACACTGATCAGAGCCGGCTGCAGACACTGATCAGAGCCGGCTGCAGACCCTGATCAGAGCCGGCTGCAGACCCTGATCAGAGCCGGCTGCAGACCCTGATCAGAGCCGGCTGCAGACCCTGATCAGAGCCGGCTGCAGACCCTGATCAGAGCCGGCTGCAGACCCTGATCAGAGCCGGCTGCAGACCCTGATCAGCTAGGGAGAAATCAGATTTGAATTATATCAAATATATGCAATGAATTGTCCACCGACAGGTTACTATGCCAACGCACAACACAACCAATAATGAAAGCATAACTGCGTACTGATTACCCACTTAGGGCACTTCAATATATTGGTTTGTGTTTTCAACATCACAATCAAAAAGAATATGTAAATCTGGACAAACAGAAAATACATCCTTCCCAATTCAGTATCCAAAGCTTGGCTTGACAATTTTCCGAATGTGGATTCTGTGATTCAGTCCGCGCTCTCCGCATTGCAGATATTATAGGGTCCTGTAACTGGTTGTGTTATGCCACACATAAAAGGTAATACCTCACGCAGGGTGCGTGTTAGGCTTTCCTGATTAACCCGGCCTGCTGGGAGTATATGTGGACACATTGTTATAGGATGATTTGGGAGAATGATGATCTGCAACAGGCAGCGCTTTCAGTATCAGAAGTAAGAATACAGCCAGACTGGCCTGCTACTGTGCCCTTTCTACACCTCATAAACCGTCCAGAGTAGAGCCACAACTGATCCAAATGGAACGAAACATTCAAATCACGGGGCTTTTCTGCTCCGTTATTCAATTGACATGTTCACAGCAGTTTACAGCCTAGAGTAGAATGTAGTATAAAGGCTAGACAGCAGTTTACAGCCTAGAGTAGAATGTAGTATAAAGGCTAGACAGCAGTTTACAGCCTAGAGTAGAATGTTGTATAAAGGCTAGACAACAGTTTACAGCCTAGAGTAGAATGTTGTATAAAGGCTAGACAGCAGTTTACAGCCTAGAGTAGAATGTAGTATAAAGGCTAGACAGCAGTTTACAGCCTAGAGTAGAATGTAGTATAAAGGCTAGACAGCAGTTTACAGCCTAGAGTAGAATGTAGTATAAAGGCTAGACAGCAGTTTACAGCCTAGAGTAGAATGTAGTATAAAGGCTAGACAGCAGTTTACAGCCTATAGTAGAATGTAGTATAAAGGCTAGACAGCAGTTTACAGCCTATAGTAGAATGTAGTATAAAGGCTAGACAGCAGTTTACAGCCTAGAGTAGAATGTAGTATAAAGGCTAGACAGCAGTTTACAGCCTATAGTAGAATGTAGTATAAAGGCTAGACAGCAGTTTACAGCCTAGAGTAGAATGTAGTATAAAGGCTAGACAGCAGTTTACAGCCTATAGTAGAATGTTGTATAAAGGCTAGACAGCAGTTTACAGCCTAGAGTAGAATGTAGTATAAAGGCTAGACAGCAGTTTACAGCCTATAGTAGAATGTTGTATAAAGGCTAGACAGCAGTTTACAGCCTAGAGTAGAATGTAGTATAAAGGCTAGACAGCAGTTTACAGCCTAGAGTAGAATGTTGTATAAAGGCTAGACAGCAGTTTACAGCCTAGAGTAGAATGTAGTATAAAGGCTAGACAGCAGTTTACAGCCTAGACAGCAGTTTACAGCCTAGAGTAGAATGTTGTATAAAGGCTAGACAGCAGTTTACAGCCTAGAGTAGAATGTTGTAGTGTGGTGTTGTAGGCTAGACAATAATTCTGGTAAATATAGGCCAGTGTGTGGCCTAAAACCAACTGTCTCCACAATGCCTTCACGAGGGAACCAAACACTGGAGATGTGTCTTTTGTTGGGGATCTACCTGGACTAACGCCAGGGGGCCATCTGAGCATGGAGCATTTACTGCCACAGGAACTATACAACCTCTGAGGACAATATGACGGTAACCATGTGTCCCAAATTGCATCCAATTCCCTATGTAGTGCACTACCATAGGGCTCTGGTCTAAAGTAGTGCACTATGTAGGGAATAGGGTGCCATAGGGCTCTGGTCTAAAGTAGTGCACTATGTAGGGAATAGGGTGCCATATGGCTCTGGTCAAAAGTAGTGCACTATAGAGGGAATAGGGCTCTGGTCTAAAGTAGTGCACTATATAGTGAATAGGTTTCTGGTCTAAAGTAGTGCACTATATATTGAATAGGGTGCCATTTGGCACAACCAAATTCAGTGTAGCGTACTCTGATCATTTGAGGCTTGCCGCTGACCAGCTGTGTCACTGTAGCTTGCAGGCGAGCCATACGCTAATCACTGCAGTGGGTATCAACCTCTACCCTGCTGGGATAATGAGTCTTCTGATTGGTTGAACTTGAGCCTCATTGACCCTTGTTGGGGCCTAATGGGTGGGTTTAGCGTGTGGCAGACCTTCTATCGAGAAGTGGATCTTTATATTACAGAGTGGGCCTTTAATTGGCGCTGGAACAGGCATTTCTCTGTTTACTAACCCAAATGATGCTTTGTACAAGTGGAGAGATCACACAATAGCCAACAAAGGTGATTATGAGTTTCATAGTACTCACACCTTCTCGTACTCTTACATTCCAGTGCATCAAGTTGGTAGTTAACTTTCTAAAGAGTGCTTTGACGTCTCCTTTTTTATGGATTTCATTGTCAGAAAGAAACACTAGAAACATCTGAAAAGCTATCTGATATTAGCCAGCCTGCCAGCTTAGTGGAGTCTGCCACTAGCACAGTCAGTGTAGTCAGCTCAGCTATCCCCATTGAGACCGTGTCTGTGCCTCGATCTAGGTTGGGCAAAACTAAACATGACGGTGTACGCCTTCGCAATCTCACTAGGATAAAGACCTCCTTCATTCCGGTCATTATTGAAAGAGATTGTGATATCTCACATCTCAAAATAGGAAACTACTTAATGTTACATCCTTCACTTCCAAGGCAGTTATAGTCAATGAACTAATCACTGATCATAATCTTGATGTGATTGGCCTGACTGAAACATGGCTTAAGCCTGATGAATTTACTGTGTTAAATGAGGCCTCTCCTCCTGGTTACACTGGTGACCATATCCCCCGTGCATCCCGAAAAGGCGGAGGTGTTGCTAACATTTACAATATATATATTTTTTAAATGACTGCATTTTCGTCTTTTGAGCTTCTAGTCATGAAATCTATGCAGCTCAACTCAATCACTTTTTATAGCTACTGTTTACAGGACTCCTGGGCCGTATACAGCGTTCCTCACTGAGTTCCCTGAATTCCTATCGGACCTTGTAGTCATAGCAGATAATATTCTAATTTTGGGAGGTTTTAATATTTACATGGAAAAGTCCACAGACCCACTCCAAAAGGCTTTCGGAGCCATCATCGACTCAGTGGGTTTTGTCCAACATGTCTCCGGACCTACCCACTGTCACAGTCATACTCTGGACCTAGTTTTGTCCCATGGAATCAATGTTGTGGATCTTACTGTTTTTCACAAGACGCAGGATTATGAGGAAAAACACTTATTGTAATAGTAGAGATGTTGACTGGGTGTCCTGACTCTCTGTGGTCACTAAAGATCCCTTGGCACTTATTGTAATAGTAGAGATGTCAACCCCGGTGTCCTGACTAAATTCCCAATCTGGCCCTCATACCATCATGGTCACCTAATCATCCCCATCATCCTGTCGGCTCATTCATCCCATTAACTATGCTGTCAATGAGAACGTGTTCTCAGTCAACTTACCTGGTAAAATCAGGGTTGAATAAAATGTTTATTCGACTGCCATTTTACTTTATGATTAGTGTTCTTCTAGTTTTTACTGTTTCTCATCGTCGAGAAGGAACCTGCGTTTCGTTGTACGATGTATAGCATGCTTATCCCGTACATACGACTAACAAAACGTCAAACTGAAACTAATCTAAACTATTATTGTCTCAGTTGGACAATACAAATATGTTTCAGCTCTAATAACATCAGAGTTTGACAGAAACCACAACATTCCATTCCAGCGTCTGATGTACTTCCTGTCTCACGTGGCTTTGGGTTGCATAGTTCAGCGTTGCCATCAACTGGTCAGTCACAGAACTTGTACAGCAAATAAAAAAATAGTTAAAATTGTGTCACTGTGGCTCCGACAGGTGTAGACGTTGAAATGCTCCGACAGGTGTAGACGTTGAAATGCTCCGACAGGTGTAGACGTTGAAATGCTCCGACAGGTGTAGACGTTGAAATGCTCCGACAGGTGTAGACGTTGAAATGCTCCGACAGGTGTAGACGTTGAAATGCTCCGACAGGTGTAGACGTTGAAATGCTCCGACAGGTGTAGACGTTGAAATGCTCCGACAGGTGTAGACGTTGAAATGCTCCGACAGGTGTAGACGTTGAAATGCTCCGACAGGTGTAGACGTTGAAATGCTCCGACAGGTGTAGACGTTGAAATGCTCCGACAGGTGTAGACGTTGAAATGCTGACAAGCCCTTCACCAACAATGCAGAGTAACAAAATGCAAAATAAACTAAAGTTTAAAAAAAAAGTTACAAAATGCTGTTTCTTGAAACCAGGGCCCATATCCACAAAGTGTCTCAGAGTAGAACATTTGGTCATAAGTGCTGAGAATAGAGATATTTTACTCCTGCTCTTATGGGTAAAAATGAAAGCTATGCATGAATCCTCTGTAGTCATCCGTCCCGCCTCGTCGACAGATATCTAAGATGAGCGGTTCTAACCAGCAGGTGTCATGGTAATAGAAAGAAACAGCCAGGCAGTGACCACGTTTACATGCACACCAATATCCCATTATAATTAGGAATAGTCCAGTACTCTGTTTTTGAGTTGACGTGTATAAACATCATATACCGTTTTACAATAACCTGAATATGTTCCTATCCCGGTTTTGAGAAAGCCGAATGGGATATGCTTATCTTAGATGGGATACTGTGGCATGTAAAACTACCTATCCCATTTACTGTTGGTTCTTGCAGTCTGCCAGGCTCAGTTTCGCACCTTTTAAGTTCAGATGGGAACAGTAATAGTTGGAATAGTAACTGAAGTCTGGACACTGACTGTAGTCCTCAGTCTATTATAATATTAGGCTTTCAACCATATAATTTCTATTTAATTGTTTACCTTTATTTAACTAGGCAAGTCAGTTAAGAACAAATTATTATTTACAATGATGGCCTAGGAACAGTGGGTTAACTGCCTTGCTCAGGGGCAGAACGACAGATTTTTACCTTGTCAGCTCGGGATTTCAATCTTAACCTTTCGGTTACAAGTTCAACACTCTAACCACTAGGCTACCTGCCTCCTCTACACTCTAACCACTAGGGTACCTGCCGCCCCTACACTCTAACCACTAGGCTACCTGCCGCCCCTACACTCAAACCACTAGACTACCTGCCGCCCCTCCACTCTAACCACTAGGCTACCTGCCGCCCCACACTCTTACCACTAGGCTACCTGCCTCCTCTACACTCTAACCACTAGGGTACCTGCCGCCCCTACACTCTAACCTCTAGGGTACCTGCTGTCCCTACACTCTAACCACTAGACTACCTGCCGCCCCAACACTCTAACCACTAGGCTACCTGCCGCCCGTACACTCTAACCACTAGGCTACCTGCCGCCCCTACACTCTAACCACTAGGGTACCTGCCGCCCCTACACTCTAACCACTAGGGTACCTGCCGCCCCTACACTCTAACCACTAGGGTACCTGCCGCCCCTACACTCTAACCACTAGGCTACCTGCCGCCCCTACACTCTAACCACTAGGCTACCTGCCCCCCCTACACTCTAACCATTAGACTACCTGCCGCCCCTACACTCTAACCACTAGACTACCAGCCGCCCCTACACTCTAACCACTAGGCTACCTGCCACCCCAAGACAAACTGAAATACTATCAGAAACATGTTGGATCATTTTCACAGCTTTCAATTGACTTAAAACCGGTCAACAGCTGATGTCGTTTGTAAATGATGCACTGGAAATCTCCCCGCACCCTAAACGTCTTCCCTCCGAGAGAGAAGTAGAAATGAAAGACAAAACCTACAGATGATTCATTCCTTCTGTCGAATGATGACATTATTCTGGTGAGCAAGGGTTGATTTAGTCTTCTAGGGCAACATATAATGACAGAAGACAAGACAAATGATGACAAGTTGACTCACAAATAGCCTACCAAAATGTTGAAAATATTTTAAACTTTAAAATTTACTCCTTTCCTTGGCAAATTAGTAATATTCTGTTTATTAATGGATACAGGGATAGTTTAACGACACAGGGTGAGACCCAGATGCAGACACAGGAGGCAGATGGTTAGAGTCTCTGATATTTATTGAACAACAAGGGGCAGGCAGGAGGCAGGTCGTGGACTGGCAAAAGTTTGTAAAACAGGTCAGAGTTCCAAACGGTACAGGGCGGCAGGCAGGCTCGAGGTCAGGCAGGCTACAGGTCAGGAAGGCTGAATGGTCAGGCAGGCTCGAGGTCAGACAGGATACAGGTCAGGCAGGCTGGAGGTCAGGCAGGCTGAATGGTCAGGCAGGCTCGAGGTCAGGCAGGCTACAGGTCAGGCAGGCTCGAGGTCAGGCAGGCTCGAGGTCAGGACAGGCTGAATGGTCAGGCAGGCTCGAGGTCAGGCAGTCTCGAGGTCAGGCAGGCTGAATGGTCAGGCAGGCTCGAGGTCAGGCAGGCTACAGGTCAGGCAGGCTCGAGGTCAGGCAGGCTCGAGGTCAGGACAGGCTGAATGGTCAGGCAGGCTCGAGGTCAGGCAGGCTCGAGGTCAGGAAGGCTGAATGGTCAGGCAGGCTCGAGGTCAGATAGGCTGAATGGTCAGGCAGGCTCGAGGTCAGGCAGGCTACAGGTCAGGCAGGCTCGAGGTCAGGACAGGCTGAATGGTCAGGCAGGCTCGAGGTCAGGCAGGCTCGAGGTCAGGCAGGCTCGAGGTCAGGCAGGCTGAATGGTCAGGAAGGCTTGAGGTCAGGCAGGCTCGAGGTCAGGCAGGCTGAATGGTCAGGCAGGTTCGAGGTCACTCAGGGTCGAGGTCAGGCAGGCTGAATGGTCAGACAGTCTCGAGGTCAGGCAGGCTGAATGGTCTGGCAGGCTTGAGGTCAGGCAGGCTCGAGGTCAGGCAGGCTCGAGGTCAGGCAGGCTGAATGGTCAGGCAGGTTCGAGGTCACTCAGGCTCGAGGTCAGGCAGGCTGAATGGTCAGACAGTCTCGAGGTCAGGCAGGCTGAATGGTCAGGCAGGCTGAAGGTCAGGCAGGCTACAGGTCAGGCAGGCTCGAGGTCAGGCAGGCTCGAGGTCAGGACAGGCTGAATGGTCAGGCAGGCTCGAGGTCAGGCAGGCTCGAGGTCAGGCAGGCTCGAGGTCAGGCAGGCTGAATGGTCAGGCAGGCTTGAGGTCAGGCAGGCTCGAGGTCAGGCAGGCTGAATGGTCAGGCAGGTTCAAGGTCACTCAGGGTCGAGGTCAGGCAGGCTGAATGGTCAGACAGTCTCGAGGTCAGGCAGGCTGAATGGTCAGGCAGGTTTGAGGTCAGGCAGGCTCGAGTCAGGCAGGCTGAATGGTCAGACATTCTCGAGGTCAGGCAGGCTCGAGGTCAGGCAAGCTGAATGGTCAGGCAGGTTCGAGGTCACTCAGGCTCGAGGTCAGGCAGGGTGAATGGTCAGGCAGGCTCGAGGTCAGGCAGGCTGAATGGTCAGGCAGGCTCAAGGTCAGGCAGGCTTGAGGTCAGGCAGGCTCAAGGTCAGGATAGGCTCAAGGTCAGGATAGGCTGAATGGTCAGGAAAGGCTGAATGGTCAGGATTGGCTGAATGGTCAGGCAGGCTGAATGGTCAGGCAGGCTCGAGGTCAGGCAGGCTCGAGGTCGGGCAGGCTCAAGGTCAGGCAGGCTCGAGGTCAGGCAGGCTAAAAGTCAGGCAGGCTCGAGGTCAGACAGGCTCGAGGTCAGGCAGGCTCGAGGTCAGGACATGCTGAATGGTCAGGCAGGCTTGAGATCAGGCAGGCTGAATGGTCATGCAGGCTCGAGGTCAGGCAGGCTTGAGGACAGGCAGGCTGAATGGTCAGGCAGGCTCGAGGTCAGGCAGGCTGAATGGTCAGGCAGGCTTGAGGTCAGGCAGGCTGAATGGTCAGGCAGGCTCGAGGTCAGGCAGGCTCAAGGTCAGGAAGGCTCGAGGTCAGGCAGGCTCGAGGTCAGGCAGGCTCGAGGTCAGGACAGGCTGAATGGTCAGGCAGGCTTGGGGTCAGGCAGGCTTGGGGTCAGGCAGGCTACAGGTCAGGCAGGCTCGAGGTCAGGCAGGCTCGAGGTCAGGCAGGCTCGAGGTCAGGCAGGCTCGAGGTCAGGACAGGCTGAATGGTCAGGCAGGCTCGAGGTCAGGCAGGCTGAATGGTCAGGAAGGCTCGAGGTCAGGCAGGCTCGAGGTCAGGCAGGCTCGAGGTCAGGACAGGCTGAATGGTCAGGCAGGCTCGAGGTCAGGCAGGCTCGAGGTCAGGCAGGCTCGAGGTCAGGAAGGCTGAATGGTCAGGCAGGCTCGAGGTCAGGCAGGCTGAATGGTCAGGCAGGCTCGAGGTCAGGACAGGCTGAAGGGTCAGGCAGGCTCGAGGTCAGGCAGGCTCGAGGTCAGGCAGGCTCGAGGTCAGGCAGGCTGAATGGTCAGGCAGGCTTGAGGTCAGGCAGGCTCGAGGTCAGGCAGGCTGAATGGTCAGGCAGGTTCGAGGTCACTCAGGGTCGAGGTCAGGCAGGCTGAATGGTCAGACAGTCTCGAGGTCAGGCAGGCTGAATGGTCAGGCAGGCTTGAGGTCAAGCAGGCTCGAGGTCAGGCAGGCTCGAGGTCAGGCAGGCTGAATGGTCGGACAGTCTCGAGGTCAGGCAGGCTCGAGGTCAGGCAGGCTGAATGGTCATGCAGGCTCGAGGTCAGGCAGGCTTGAGGTCAGGCAGGCTGAATGGTCAGGCAGGCTCGAGGTCAGGCAGGCTGAATGGTCAGGCAGGCTTGAGGTCAGGCAGGCTGAATGGTCAGGCAGGCTCGAGGTCAGGCAGGCTCGAGGTCAGACAGTCTCGAGATCAGGCAGGCTGAATGGTCAGGCAGGCTTGAGGTCAGGCAGGCTCGAGGTCAGGCAGGCTCGAGGTCAGGCAGGCTGAATGGTCAGACAGTCTCGAGGTCAGGCAGGCTCGAGGTCAGGCAGGCTGAATGGTCAGACAGTCTCGAGGTCAGGCAGGCTCGAGGTCAGGCAGGCTGAATGGTCAGGCAGGTTCGAGGTCACTCAGGCTCGAGGTCAGGCAGGCTGAATGGTCAGACATTCTCGAGGTCAGGCAGGCTGAATGGTCAGGCAGGCTCGAGGTCAGGCAGGCTCAAGGTCAGGATAGGCTCAAGGTCAGGATAGGCTGAATGGTCAGGCAGGCTGAATGGTCAGGCAGGCTCGAGGTCAGGCAGGCTCGAGGTCGGGCAGGCTCAAGGTCAGGCAGGCTCGAGGTCAGGCAGGCTAAAAGTCAGGCAGGCTCGAGGTCAGGCAGGATCGAGGTCAGGCAGGCTGAATGGTCAGGAAAGGCTGAATGGTCAGGATAGGCTGAATGGTCAGGCAGGCTGAATGGTCAGGCAGGCTCGAGGTCAGGCAGGCTCGAGGTCGGGCAGGCTCAAGGTCAGGCAGGCTCGAGGTCAGGCAGGCTAAAAGTCAGGCAGGCTCGAGGTCAGGCAGGCTCGAGGTCAGGCAGGCTCGAGGTCAGGACAGGCTGAATGGTGAGGCAGGCTTGAGATCAGGCAGGCTGAATGGTCATGCAGGCTCGAGGTCAGGCAGGCTTGAGGTCAGGCAGGCTGAATGGTCAGGCAGGCTCGAGGTCAGGCAGGCTGAATGGTCAGGCAGGCTTGAGGTCAGGCAGGCTGAATGGTCAGGCAGGCTCGAGGTCAGGCAGGCTCGAGGTCAGGCAGGCTGAATGGTCAGGCAGGTTCGAGGTCACTCAGGCTCGAGGTCAGGCAGGCTGAATGGTCAGACAGTCACGAGGTCAGGCAGGCTGAATGGTCAGGCAGGCTCGAGGTCAGGCAGGCTACAGGTCAGGCAGGCTCGAGGTCAGGCAGGCTCGAGGTCAGGCAGGCTACAGGTCAAGCAGGCTCGAGGTCATGCAGGCTCGAGGTCAGGACAGGCTGAATGGTCAGGCAGGCTCGAGGTCAGGCAGGTTCGAGGTCACTCAGGGTCGAGGTCAGGCAGGCTGAATGGTCAGACAGTCTCGAGGTCAGGCAGGCTGAATGGTCAGGCAGGCTTGAGGTCAGGCAGGCTCGAGGTCAGACAGGCTGAATGGTCAGGCAGTCTCGAGGTCAGGATAGGCTGAATGGTCAAGCAGGCTGAATGGTCAGGCAGGCTCGAGGTCAGGCAGGCTCGAGGTCGGGCAGGCTCAAGGTCAGGCAGGCTTGAGGTCAGGCAGGCTAAAGGTCAGGTAGGCTCGAGGTCAGGCAGGCTCGAGGTCAGGCAGGCTCGAGGTCAGGACAGGCTGAATGGTCAGGCAGGCTTGAGGTCAGGCAAGCTGAATGGTCATGCAGGCTCGAGGTCAGGCAGGCTTGAGGTCAGGCAGGCTGAATGGTCAGGCAGGCTCGAGGTCAGGCAGGCTCGAGGTCAGGCAGGCTGAATGGTCAGGCAGGCTTGAGGTCAGGCAGGCTGAATGGTCACGCAGGCTCGAGGTCAGGCAGGCTCAAGGTCAGGCAGGCTCGAGGTCAGGCAGGCTCGAGGTCAGGCAGGCTCGAGGTCAGGACAGGCTCAATGGTCAGGCAGGCTTGGGGTCAGGCAGGCTACAGGTCAGGCAGGCTGAATGGTCAGACAGTCTCGAGGTCAGGCAGGCTCGAGGTCAGGCAGGCTGAATGGTCATGCAGGCTCGAGGTCAGGCAGGCTTGAGGTCAGGCAGGCTGAATGGTCAGGCAGGCTCGAGGTCAGGCAGGCTGAATGGTCAGGCAGGCTTGAGGTCAGGCAGGCTGAATGGTCAGGCAGGCTCGAGGTCAGGCAGGCTCGAGGTCAGGCAGGCTCGAGGTCAGGCAGGCTGAATGGTCAGACAGTCTCGAGGTCAGGCAGGCTGAATGGTCAGGCAGGCTTGAGGTCAGGCAGGCTCGAGGTCAGGCAGGCTCGAGGTCAGGCAGGCTGAATGGTCAGACAGTCTCGAGGTCAGGCAGGCTCGAGGTCAGGCAGGCTGAATGGTCAGGCAGGTTCGAGGTCACTCAGGCTCGAGGTCAGGCAGGCTGAATGGTCAAACATTCTCGAGGTCAGGCAGGCTGAATGGTCAGGCAGGCTCGAGGTCAGGCAGGCTCAAGGTCAGGATAGGCTCAAGGTCAGGATAGGCTGAATGGTCAGGCAGGCTGAATGGTCAGGCAGGCTCGAGGTCAGGCAGGCTCGAGGTCGGGCAGGCTCAAGGTCAGGCAGGCTCGAGGTCAGGCAGGCTAAAAGTCAGGCAGGCTCGAGGTCAGGCAGGATCGAGGTCAGGCAGGCTGAATGGTCAGGAAAGGCTGAATGGTCAGGATAGGCTGAATGGTCAGGCAGGCTGAATGGTCAGGCAGGCTCGAGGTCAGGCAGGCTCGAGGTCGGGCAGGCTCAAGGTCAGGCAGGCTCGAGGTCAGGCAGGCTAAAAGTCAGGCAGGCTCGAGGTCAGGCAGGCTCGAGGTCAGGACAGGCTGAATGGTGAGGCAGGCTTGAGATCAGGCAGGCTGAATGGTCATGCAGGCTCGAGGTCAGGCAGGCTTGAGGTCAGGCAGGCTGAATGGTCAGGCAGGCTCGAGGTCAGGCAGGCTGAATGGTCAGGCAGGCTTGAGGTCAGGCAGGCTGAATGGTCAGGCAGGCTCGAGGTCAGGCAGGCTCGAGGTCAGGCAGGCTGAATGGTCAGGCAGGTTCGAGGTCACTCAGGCTCGAGGTCAGGCAGGCTGAATGGTCAGACAGTCACGAGGTCAGGCAGGCTGAATGGTCAGGCAGGCTCGAGGTCAGGCAGGCTACAGGTCAGGCAGGCTCGAGGTCAGGCAGGCTCGAGGTCAGGCAGGCTACAGGTCAAGCAGGCTCGAGGTCATGCAGGCTCGAGGTCAGGACAGGCTGAATGGTCAGGCAGGCTCGAGGTCAGGCAGGTTCGAGGTCACTCAGGGTCGAGGTCAGGCAGGCTGAATGGTCAGACAGTCTCGAGGTCAGGCAGGCTGAATGGTCAGGCAGGCTTGAGGTCAGGCAGGCTCGAGGTCAGACAGGCTGAATGGTCAGGCAGTCTCGAGGTCAGGATAGGCTGAATGGTCAAGCAGGCTGAATGGTCAGGCAGGCTCGAGGTCAGGCAGGCTCGAGGTCGGGCAGGCTCAAGGTCAGGCAGGCTTGAGGTCAGGCAGGCTAAAGGTCAGGCAGGCTCGAGGTCAGGCAGGCTCGAGGTCAGGCAGGCTCGAGGTCAGGCAGGCTCGAGGTCAGGACAGGCTGAATGGTCAGGCAGGCTTGAGGTCAGGCAAGCTGAATGGTCATGCAGGCTCGAGGTCAGGCAGGCTTGAGGTCAGGCAGGCTGAATGGTCAGGCAGGCTCGAGGTCAGGCAGGCTCGAGGTCAGGCAGGCTGAATGGTCAGGCAGGCTTGAGGTCAGGCAGGCTGAATGGTCACGCAGGCTCGAGGTCAGGCAGGCTCAAGGTCAGGCAGGCTCGAGGTCAGGCAGGCTCGAGGTCAGGCAGGCTCGAGGTCAGGACAGGCTCAATGGTCAGGCAGGCTTGGGGTCAGGCAGGCTACAGGTCAGGCAGGCTCGAGGTCAGGCAGGCTCGAGGTCAGGCAGGCTCGAGGTCAGGACAGGCTGAATGGTCAGGCAGGCTCGAGGTCAGGCAGGCTGAATGGTCAGACAGTCTCGAGGTCAGGCAGGCTGAATGGTCAGGCAGGCTCGAGGTCAGGCAGGCTACAGGTCAGGCAGGCTCGAGGTCAGGCAGGCTCGAGGTCAGGCAGGCTACAGGTCAAGCAGGCTCGAGGTCATGCAGGCTCGAGGTCAGGACAGGCTGAATGGTCAGGCAGGCTCGAGGTCAGGCAGGCTCGAGGTCAGACAGGCTGAATGGTCAGGCAGTCTCGAGGTCAGGATAGGCTGAATGGTCAGGCAGGCTGAATGGTCAGGCAGGCTCGAGGTCAGGCAGGCTCGAGGTCGGGCAGGCTCAAGGTCAGGCAGGCTTGAGGTCAGGCAGGCTAAAGGTCAGGCAGGCTCGAGGTCAGGCAGGCTCGAGGTCAGGCAGGCTCGAGGTCAGGACAGGCTGAATGGTCAGGCAGGCTTGAGGTCAGGCAAGCTGAATGGTCATGCAGGCTCGAGGTCAGGCAGGCTTGAGGTCAGGCAGGCTGAATGGTCAGGCAGGCTCGAGGTCAGGCAGGCTGAATGGTCAGGCAGGCTTGAGGTCAGGCAGGCTGAATGGTCAGGCAGGCTCGAGGTCAGGCAGGCTCAAGGTCAGGCAGGCTCGAGGTCAGGCAGGCTCGAGGTCAGGCAGGCTCGAGGTCAGGACAGGCTCAATGGTCAGGCAGGCTTGGGGTCAGGCAGGCTACAGGTCAGGCAGGCTCGAGGTCAGGCAGGCTCGAGGTCAGGCAGGCTCGAGGTCAGGACAGGCTGAATGGTCAGGCAGGCTCGAGGTCAGGCAGGCTCGAGGTCAGGCAGGCTCGAGGTCAGGACAGGCTGAATGGTCAGGCAGGCTTGGGGTCAGGCAGGCTACAGGTCAGGCAGGCTCGAGGTCAGGCAGGCTCGAGGTCAGGCAGGCTCGAGGTCATGCAGGCTCGAGGTCAGGACAGGCTGAATGGTCAGGCAGGCTCGAGGTCAGGCAGGCTGAATGGTCAGGCAGGCTCGAGGTCAGGACAGGGTGAATGGTCAGGCAGGCTTGAGGTCAGGCAGGCTCGAGGTCAGGAAGGCTGAATGGTCAGGCAGGCTCGAGGTCAGGCAGGCTGAATGGTCAGGCAGGCTCGAGGTCAGGACAGGCTGAAGGGTCAGGCAGGCTCGAGGTCAGGCAGGCTCGAGGTCAGGCAGGCTCGAGGTCAGGCAGGCTGAATGGTCAGGCAGGCTTGAGGTCAGGCAGGCTCGAGGTCAGGCAGGCTGAATGGTCAGGCAGGTTCGAGGTCACTCAGGGTCGAGGTCAGGCAGGCTGAATGGTCAGACAGTCTCGAGGTCAGGCAGGCTGAATGGTCAGGCAGGCTTGAGGTCAAGCAGGCTCGAGGTCAGGCAGGCTCGAGGTCAGGCAGGCTGAATGGTCAGACAGTCTCGAGGTCAGGCAGGCTCGAGGTCAGGCAGGCTGAATGGTCATGCAGGCTCGAGGTCAGGCAGGCTTGAGGTCAGGCAGGCTGAATGGTCAGGCAGGCTCGAGGTCAGGCAGGCTGAATGGTCAGGCAGGCTTGAGGTCAGGCAGGCTGAATGGTCAGGCAGGCTCGAGGTCAGGCAGGCTCGAGGTCAGGCAGGCTCGAGGTCAGGCAGGCTGAATGGTCAGACAGTCTCGAGGTCAGGCAGGCTGAATGGTCAGGCAGGCTTGAGGTCAGGCAGGCTCGAGGTCAGGCAGGCTCGAGGTCAGGCAGGCTGAATGGTCAGACAGTCTCGAGGTCAGGCAGGCTCGAGGTCAGGCAGGCTGAATGGTCAGGCAGGTTCGAGGTCACTCAGGCTCGAGGTCAGGCAGGCTGAATGGTCAGACAGTCTCGAGGTCAGGCAGGCTGAATGGTCAGGCAGGCTCGAGGTCAGGCAGGCTCAAGGTCAGGATAGGCTCAAGGTCAGGATAGGCTGAATGGTCAGGCAGGCTGAATGGTCAGGCAGGCTCGAGGTCAGGCAGGCTCGAGGTCGGGCAGGCTCAAGGTCAGGCAGGCTCGAGGTCAGGCAGGCTAAAAGTCAGGCAGGCTCGAGGTCAGGCAGGATCGAGGTCAGGCAGGCTGAATGGTCAGGAAAGGCTGAATGGTCAGGATAGGCTGAATGGTCAGGCAGGCTGAATGGTCAGGCAGGCTCGAGGTCAGGCAGGCTCGAGGTCGGGCAGGCTCAAGGTCAGGCAGGCTCGAGGTCAGGCAGGCTAAAAGTCAGGCAGGCTCGAGGTCAGGCAGGCTCGAGGTCAGGCAGGCTCGAGGTCAGGACAGGCTGAATGGTGAGGCAGGCTTGAGATCAGGCAGGCTGAATGGTCATGCAGGCTCGAGGTCAGGCAGGCTTGAGGTCAGGCAGGCTGAATGGTCAGGCAGGCTCGAGGTCAGGCAGGCTGAATGGTCAGGCAGGCTTGAGGTCAGGCAGGCTGAATGGTCAGGCAGGCTCGAGGTCAGGCAGGCTCGAGGTCAGGCAGGCTGAATGGTCAGGCAGGTTCGAGGTCACTCAGGCTCGAGGTCAGGCAGGCTGAATGGTCAGACAGTCTCGAGGTCAGGCAGGCTGAATGGTCAGGCAGGCTCGAGGTCAGGCAGGCTACAGGTCAGGCAGGCTCGAGGTCAGGCAGGCTCGAGGTCAGGCAGGCTACAGGTCAAGCAGGCTCGAGGTCATGCAGGCTCGAGGTCAGGACAGGCTGAATGGTCAGGCAGGCTCGAGGTCAGGCAGGTTCGAGGTCACTCAGGGTCGAGGTCAGGCAGGCTGAATGGTCAGACAGTCTCGAGGTCAGGCAGGCTGAATGGTCAGGCAGGCTTGAGGTCAGGCAGGCTTGAGGTCAGGCAGGCTGAATGGTCAGGCAGGCTCGAGGTCAGGCAGGCTCGAGGTCAGGCAGGCTCGAGGTCAGGCAGGCTGAATGGTCAGACAGTCTCGAGGTCAGGCAGGCTGAATGGTCAGGCAGGCTTGAGGTCAGGCAGGCTCGAGGTCAGGCAGGCTCGAGGTCAGGCAGGCTGAATGGTCAGACAGTCTCGAGGTCAGGCAGGCTCGAGGTCAGGCAGGCTGAATGGTCAGGCAGGTTCGAGGTCACTCAGGCTCGAGGTCAGGCAGGCTGAATGGTCAGACAGTCTCGAGGTCAGGCAGGCTGAATGGTCAGGCAGGCTCGAGGTCAGGCAGGCTCAAGGTCAGGATAGGCTCAAGGTCAGGATAGGCTGAATGGTCAGGCAGGCTGAATGGTCAGGCAGGCTCGAGGTCAGGCAGGCTCGAGGTCGGGCAGGCTCAAGGTCAGGCAGGCTCGAGGTCAGGCAGGCTAAAAGTCAGGCAGGCTCGAGGTCAGGCAGGATCGAGGTCAGGCAGGCTGAATGGTCAGGAAAGGCTGAATGGTCAGGATAGGCTGAATGGTCAGGCAGGCTGAATGGTCAGGCAGGCTCGAGGTCAGGCAGGCTCGAGGTCGGGCAGGCTCAAGGTCAGGCAGGCTCGAGGTCAGGCAGGCTAAAAGTCAGGCAGGCTCGAGGTCAGGCAGGCTCGAGGTCAGGCAGGCTCGAGGTCAGGACAGGCTGAATGGTGAGGCAGGCTTGAGATCAGGCAGGCTGAATGGTCATGCAGGCTCGAGGTCAGGCAGGCTTGAGGTCAGGCAGGCTGAATGGTCAGGCAGGCTCGAGGTCAGGCAGGCTGAATGGTCAGGCAGGCTTGAGGTCAGGCAGGCTGAATGGTCAGGCAGGCTCGAGGTCAGGCAGGCTCGAGGTCAGGCAGGCTGAATGGTCAGGCAGGTTCGAGGTCACTCAGGCTCGAGGTCAGGCAGGCTGAATGGTCAGACAGTCTCGAGGTCAGGCATGCTGAATGGTCAGGCAGGCTCGAGGTCAGGCAGGCTACAGGTCAGGCAGGCTCGAGGTCAGGCAGGCTCGAGGTCAGGCAGGCTACAGGTCAAGCAGGCTCGAGGTCAGGCAGGCTTGAGGTCAGGCAGGCTGAATGGTCAGGCAGGCTCGAGGTCAGGCAGGCTCGAGGTCAGGCAGGCTGAATGGTCAGGCAGGCTTGAGGTCAGGCAGGCTGAATGGTCACGCAGGCTCGAGGTCAGGCAGGCTCAAGGTCAGGCAGGCTCGAGGTCAGGCAGGCTCGAGGTCAGGCAGGCTCGAGGTCAGGACAGGCTCAATGGTCAGGCAGGCTTGGGGTCAGGCAGGCTACAGGTCAGGCAGGCTCGAGGTCAGGCAGGCTCGAGGTCAGGCAGGCTCGAGGTCAGGACAGGCTGAATGGTCAGGCAGGCTCGAGGTCAGGCAGGCTGAATGGTCAGACAGTCTCGAGGTCAGGCAGGCTGAATGGTCAGGCAGGCTCGAGGTCAGGCAGGCTACAGGTCAGGCAGGCTCGAGGTCAGGCAGGCTCGAGGTCAGGCAGGCTACAGGTCAAGCAGGCTCGAGGTCATGCAGGCTCGAGGTCAGGACAGGCTGAATGGTCAGGCAGGCTCGAGGTCAGGCAGGTTCGAGGTCACTCAGGGTCGAGGTCAGGCAGGCTGAATGGTCAGACAGTCTCGAGGTCAGGCAGGCTGAATGGTCAGGCAGGCTTGAGGTCAGGCAGGCTCGATGTCAGACAGGCTGAATGGTCAGGCAGTCTCGAGGTCAGGATAGGCTGAATGGTCAGGCAGGCTGAATGGTCAGGCAGGCTCGAGGTCAGGCAGGCTCGAGGTCGGGCAGGCTCAAGGTCAGGCAGGCTTGAGGTCAGGCAGGCTCGAGGTCAGGCAGGCTCGAGGTCAGGCAGGCTCGAGGTCAGGCAGGCTCGAGGTCAGGACAGGCTGAATGGTCAGGCAGGCTTGAGGTCAGGCAAGCTGAATGGTCATGCAGGCTCGAGGTCAGGCAGGCTTGAGGTCAGGCAGGCTGAATGGTCAGGCAGGCTCGAGGTCAGGCAGGCTGAATGGTCAGGCAGGCTTGAGGTCAGGCAGGCTGAATGGTCAGGCAGGCTCGAGGTCAGGCAGGCTCAAGGTCAGGCAGGCTCGAGGTCAGGCAGGCTCGAGGTCAGGCAGGCTCGAGGTCAGGACAGGCTCAATGGTCAGGCAGGCTTGGGGTCAGGCAGGCTACAGGTCAGGCAGGCTCGAGGTCAGGCAGGCTCGAGGTCAGGCAGGCTCGAGGTCAGGACAGGCTGAATGGTCAGGCAGGCTCGAGGTCAGGCAGGCTCGAGGTCAGGCAGGCTCGAGGTCAGGACAGGCTGAATGGTCAGGCAGGCTTGGGGTCAGGCAGGCTACAGGTCAGGCAGGCTCGAGGTCAGGCAGGCTCGAGGTCAGGCAGGCTCGAGGTCATGCAGGCTCGAGGTCAGGACAGGCTGAATGGTCAGGCAGGCTCGAGGTCAGGACAGGGTGAATGGTCAGGCAGGCTTGAGGTCAGGCAGGCTCGAGGTCAGGCAGGCTGAATGGTCAGGCAGGCTCGAGGTCAGGCAGGCTGAATGTTCAGGCAGGCTCGAGGTCAGGCAGGCTCGAGGTCAGGAAGGCTGAATGGTCAGGCAGGCTCGAGATCAGGCAGGCTGAATGGTCAGGCAGGCTCGAGGTCAGGCAGGCTACAGGTCAGGCAGGGTCAAGGTCAGGACAGGCTGAATGGTCAGGCAGGCTCGAGGTCAGGCAGGCTGAATGGTCAGGCAGGCTTGAGGTCAGGCAGGCTCGAGGTCAGGCAGGCTGAATGGTCAGGCAGGTTCGAGGTCACTCAGGGTCGAGGTCAGGCAGGCTGAATGGTCAGACAGTCTCGAGGTCAGGCAGGCTGAATGGTCTGGCAGGCTTGAGGTCAGGCAGGCTCGAGGTCAGGCAGGCTCGAGGTCAGGCAGGCTGAATGGTCAGACAGTCTCGAGGTCAGGCAGGCTCGGGGTCAGGCAGGCTGAATGGTCAGGCAGGTTCGAGGTCACTCAGGCTCGAGGTCAGGCAGGCTGAATGGTCAGACAGTCTCGAGGTCAGGCAGGCTGAATGGTCAGGCAGGCTCGAGGTTAGGCAGGCTACAGGTCAGGCAGGCTCGAGGTCAGGCAGGCTCGAGGTCAGGACAGCCTGAATGGTCAGGCAGGCTCGAGGTCAGGCAGGTTCGAGGTCAGGCAGGCTCGAGGTCAGGCAGGCTGAATGGTCAGGCAGGCTTGAGGTCAGGCAGGCTCGAGGTCAGGCAGGCTGAATGGTCAGGCAGGTTCGAGGTCACTCAGGGTCGAGGTCAGGCAGGCTGAATGGTCAGACAGTCTCGAGGTCAGGCAGGCTGAATGGTCAGGCAGGCTTGAGGTCAGGCAGGCTCGAGGTCAGGCAGGCTCGAGGTCAGGCAGGCTGAATGGTCAGGCAGGTTCGAGGTCACTCAGGCTCGAGGTCAGGCAGGCTGAATGGTCAGACAGTCTCGAGGTCAGGCAGGCTGAATGGTCAGGCAGGCTCGAGGTCAGGCAGGCTCGAGGTCAGGCAGGCTCGAGGTCAGGCAGGCTACAGGTCAGGCAGGCTACAGGTCAGGCAGGCTCGAGATCAGGCAGGCTCGAGGTCAGGACAGGCTGAATGGTCAGGCAGGCTCGAGGTCAGGCAGGCTCGAGGTCAGGCTGGCTTGAGGTCAGGCAGGCTCGATGTCAGGCAGGCTGAATGGTCAGGCAGGCTTGAGGTCAGGCACGCTCGAGGTCAGGCAGGCTGAATGGTCAGGCAGGTTCGAGGTCACTCAGGGTCGAGGTCAGGCAGGCTGAATGGTCAGACAGTCTCGAGGTCAGGCAGGCTGAATGGTCAGGCAGGCTTGAGGTCAGGCAGGCTCGAGGTCAGACAGTCTCGAGGTCAGGCAGGCTCGAGGTCAGGCAGGCTGAATGGTCAGGCAGGTTCGAGGTCACTCAGGCTCAAGTTCAGGCAGGCTGAATGGTCAGACAGTCTTGAGGTCAGGCAGGCTGAATGGTCAGGCAGGCTCGATTTCAGGCAGGCTACAGGTCAGGCAGGCTCGAGGTCAGGCAGGCTCGAGGTCAGGACAGGCTGAATGGTCAGGCAGGCTCGAGGTCAGGCAGGCTCGAGGTCAGGCAGGCTGAATGGTCAGGCAGGCTTGAGGTCAGGCATGCTCGAGGTCAGGCAGGTTCGAGGTCAGGCAGGCTGAATGGTCAGACAGTCTCGAGGTCAGGCAGGCTGAATGGTCAGGCAGGCTCGAGGTCAGGCAGGCTGAATGGTCAGGCAGGCTCAAGGTCAGGCAGGCTCAAGGTCAGGCAGGCTCAAGGTCAGGATAGGCTCAAGGTCAGGATAGGCTGAATGGTCAGGCAGGCTGAATGGTCAGGCAGGCTCGAGGTCAGGCAGGCTCGAGGTCAGGCAGGCTGAATGGTCAGGAAAGGCTGAATGGTCAGGATAGGCTGAATTGTCAGGCAGGCTGAATGGTCAGGCAGGCTCGAGGTCAGGCAGGCTCGAGGTCGGGCAGGCTCAAGGTCAGGCAGGCTTGAGGTCAGGCAGGCTAAAGGTCAGGCAGGCTCGAGGTCAGGCAGGCTCGAGGTCAGGCAGGCTCGAGGTCAGGACAGGCTGAATGGTCAGGCAGGCTTGAGGTCAGGCAGGCTGAATGGTAATGCTGGCTCGAGGTCAGGCAGGCTCGAGGTCAGGCAGGCTCGAGGTCAGGCAGGCTCGAGGTCAGGACAGGCTGAATGGTCAGGCAGGCTCGAGGTCAGGCAGGCTGAATGGTCAGGCAGGCTCGAGGTCAGGACAGGGTGAATGGTCACGCAGGCTTGAGGTCAGGCAGGCTCGAGGTCAGGCAGGCTGAATGGTCAGACAGGCTCGAGGTCAGGCAGGCTGAATGGTCAAGCAGGCTCGAGGTCAGGACAGGCTGAATGGTCAGGCAGGCTCGAGATCAGGCAGGCTGAATGGTCAGGCAGGCTCATGGTCAGGACAGGTTGAATGGTCAGGCAGGCTCGAGGTCCGGACAGGGTGAATGGTCAGGCAGGCTGAATGGTCAGGCAGGCACGAGATCAGGACAGGGTGAATGGTCAGGCAGGCTCGAGATCAGGACAGGGTGAATGGTCAGGCAGGCTCGAGGTCAGGACAGGGTGAATGGTCAGGCAGGCTGAATGGTCAGACAGTCTCGAGGTCAGGCAGGCTGAATGGTCAGGCAGGCTTGAGGTCAGGCAGGCTGAATGGTCAGGCAGGCTTGAGGTCAGGCAGGCTTGAGGTCAGGCCAGGCTGAATGGTCAGGCAGGCTCGAGGTCAGGCAGGCTCGAGGTCAGGCAGGCTCGAGGTCAGGCAGGCTCGAGGTCAGGCAGGCTCGAGGTCAGGCAGGCTGAATGGCCAGGCAGGCTCGAGGTCAGGCAGACTCAAGGTCAGGCAGGCTCGAGGTCAGGCAGGCTGAATGGTCAGGCATGCTCGAGATCAGGCAGGCTGAACGGTCAGACTGGCTCGAGGTCTGGAAGTCTGAATGGTCAGGCAGGCTCGAGGTCAGGACAGGGTGAATGGTCAGGCAGGCTTGAGGTCAGGACAGGATGAATGGTCAGGCAGGCACGAGATCAGGACAGGGTGAATGGTCAGGCAGGCTTGAGGTCAGGCAGGCTCGAGGGGTTATCAGTACAGAGTCAATGTGCAGGGTCACGAGGTAATTGATAACCAGGCTATGTACAAGGGGTTATCAGTACAGAGTCAATGTGCAGGGTCACGAGGTAATTGATAACTATGAATAAAGTGACAGACAGGTAACAGTAGCATCAGTGTATGTGAATGTGGTTCAAAGTTAGTGCAAATAGGATGAATAGAGATCATCCGGATAGCTATTTGGTTAACTATTTAACTAACTATTTAACTAACTATTTAACTAACGATTTAACTAACTATTTAACTAACGATTTAACTAACGATTTAACTAACTATTTAACTAACGATTTAACTAACTATTTAACTAACTATTTAACTAACGATTTAACTAACGATTTAACTAACTATTTAACTAACGATTTAACTAACGATTTAACTAACGATTTAACTAACGATTTAACTAACTATTTAACTAACTATTTAACTAATGATTTAACTAGGGGGGGGGGGGTTGACACTTCACACCCTGTCATAAATTACAGAAGGAGACTTTATCTCCCCCTCCAGTATTTGACTCAAGGAATGTTCTTTGTTTCACAGACAGTTTTCCCAGCAAAGCTCTAACGGTCAAACGTGAATACCGGAACAATAATTCTAACATAAGAATGTGGGGTATTGTCAGTGGGGAGCAAATGTTATGCTGGGTTTTATTTTGTGATGTCATTAAAAAGGTTCTCAAGGAAATACTGTAACTTGAAAAGTATGTACACTACAGGTATGAAGTCTCCATCCTTAACGTTGTGCATATAATATGAAGAATTCTGACATTCTTTTTTAAAGATAGGAATGTGATTTTAGGAGGTATAAGATAATCTATCTCTTATAAATTGTGCCACGCCCCGAACAGGTGTCAGACTGACGAGGTGAAGAAATAAACTAAGAAGAATCTCAAATATAAAATATATTGTGATTTGTTTAACCGTTTTTTGGTTCCTACATGACTCCATATGTGTTATTTCATTGTTTTGATGTCATCGCTATTATTCCACAATGTAGAACATAGTCAAAATAAAGTAAAACCCTGGAATGAGTAGGTTTGTCCAAACTTTTGACTGGTATTGTATATATTATGCATGCTAACATATTTGGCAATAATTATATCCAGCGTTTTACCATTGCACCATTTGATGTACAGTCACTTTCACTGTGGTTTGGAAGTGTGATAGAGTTCACAGCTGCTGATGTCTCATCATGATTGGTTAATCCCCATCATTTTCAACATTGTCAATGAGCGTCATCATCTTTCCTTTGTGGTACCTCAAACTGTCTTGACTACCAGCTGAGATAAACTTTCAGGAGCTGATTTCACTCCTGGCGCAGACTTCGTCTGGACAGTGTTTTAACATCAACCTACTCTGAGCTGGGAAGCCTTTGTTGTTGTTTTAAAGCAGGTTTTAACAGGATTCCTAGAGCCTTTTCCGAGGTGGTTTGTAGGATATGTTTTTAAATAACGTCAATCAAAGCCAAGATGCTGAGATTGTTTACAATCACTGTGGCTAAATAGTGAAGTTACACTGAAACGTTATGGTGACGTTGGAACCCCTCTGATTGAGTTGACATCATTCTGAGGTCAGTAATGTCCTGTAACGGTCAGACTGTTATTTATGAGTCGCCAAGGCACCACAGGGCTGCCATGTTGCCTGGGAACCAGTCCACTCCCACTGGGCAATTTTTTGTTGGTGAATCAACGTTGTTTCCACGTCATTTCAACAACAACAAAATCTATGTGATGGCGTAAACGTTTAAAACTGATAGGATTTTCAAAAAATGGATCGAAAACCGTGGACACAAGGGCAAAATCTCTCCCTCCCTCTCTGTCTCACTCTCTCTCTCCCGTTCTCTCTCTCTCTCTCTCCCGTTCTCTCTGTCTCTCTCTCTCCCGTTCTCTCTCTCTCTCCTCTCTCCCTCCCTCTCTCCCGTTCTCTCTGTCTCTCTCTCTCCCGTTCTCTCTCTCTCTCCTCTCTCCCTCCCTCTCTCTCTCCTCTCTCTCCCGTTCTCTCGGTGGCTCTCTCTCTGTCTCCCCTCATGTTTTTGTTGGACCACAGCCGTTGTCTTGTTTATAAATGCAACATTAAAGAGGAAGGGTGCAGATAAACACCCCCTCATTGTCCCAAATGGCAACCTATTCCCTATATAGTCCTTTTGGGCTCTGGTCTAAAGTAGTGCTTTAGATAGGGAATATGGTGAGGGCCCTGGTCTGAAGTAGTGCACTAGATAGGGAATATGGTGAGGGCCCTGGTCAAAGTACTGCTTTAGATAGGGAATATGGTGAGGGCCCTGGTCTAAAGTAGTGCACTAGATAGGGAATATGGTGCCATTTGGGACATATGGTTTCAAAACACATCTTCCTGTCAACACAGTTAGTAGACAGTAGAGACACATGATTTTGTACAGTATGAATCACATCCGCTGTGTAAATCTAAGAGATGTCGCAATTCTTCAGTGAACAACTGGAAAATACTTGATAAATATAGTGTATGTGATTCTTTATTAACCTGCATAGAGCCAATCAGAACAGAACTGCTCTCTTTACAGTTCTGGATGTCCTAACAGTATGTAAATAAAATGGGTAATCCCTCTTAACAGAAACTATCGATGGCAAATGCTATTCCCTATATAGTGCACTACTTTTGACCAAAGCCCAAAGGGCCAGCACCTAAAATGAACGCCTGCCACCTTCCAAATGTGTGTAGTAGATCTTGGCATTGGCTTCTACAGTGTGAGCGTTTCATACAATAGTCACGTCAAGTATGGCCACATGTACGCGTTGTGATTTATAGGTAAATAAATGCTGCATTAGCTGTTTTCTCAGTATTTGTGTCGTTTTGTTTCATGCTGGTAACGAACAAAGAATGTGAATCCTAACGTTATAGGTATCCCGCATCGCGCACCAACACTGTGAGTTACGTGTTGAAAGACTCGTTTTTAGAAGCAATGTGTGCAGGCATAAAAGTTGGTCTAATTTACTCGAAACTCTACTTAAGTGAGACTTTGTCCCTGTGTTTCTATTTACATAGTCTTCTTCATAAGCTAGGTTGCTGTTCGCCGTTTAGGTTTCCTTCCACTGCTAGCGAAGAGATAATGTCGCACACTTGAGGACAACACAGTCAATCTGCAAGGTCACCTTAAAGGGGCAGCTGAGCATCTTCCTCTGGGATATTTTGGTTAAAACACTAAGGTACATAATATTCAATTACATTGAAAAAAATACCACATTACTTCTTATTAGTAATACATTTATTGTATTAGAAACATTACTAAGCATGCTCATCATCATCCTATAATTTAACCCAAACAACTACCTCTTTCCCTACTGTATTTAATTAATTTATTTATTTTGCTCCTTTGCACCCCATTATTTTTATTTCTACTTTGCACATTCTTCCATTGCAAATCTACCATTCCAGTGTTTTACTTGCTATATTGTATTTACTTTGACACCATGGCCTTTTTTTGCCTTTACCTCCCTTATCTCACCTCATTTGCTCACATTGTATATAGACTTGTTTATACTGTATTATTGACTGTATGTTTGTTTTACTCCATGTGTAACTCTGTGTCGTTGTATGTGTCGAACTGCTTTGCTTTATCTTGGCCAGGTCGCAATTGTAAATGAGAACTTGTTCTCAACTTGCGTACCTGGTTAAATAAAGGTGAAATAAAATAAAAATAAATACATCTGTTTATTTGTATTTCTTTGTGTAATTACAGCGAAATATATATTTTGGCTGGTAAAAACATGGCTGTTATATATCTTATATCTAACTGCCCCAGTGGCTGGTATATATCTTATATCTAACTGCCCCAGTGGCTGGTATATATCTTATATCTAACTGCCCCAGTGGCTGGTATATATCTTATATCTAACTGCCCCAGTGGCTGGTATATGTTTTTTAATCTAACTGCCCCAGTGGCTGGTATATGTTTTTTAATCTAACTGCCCCAGTGGCTGGTATATATTTTTTAATCTAACTGCCCCAGTAGCTGGTATACTAAACAGTTTGTTTTAGGCTGTGCATAGGGCCCTTTTATAGTACTGCACATGCATACACACATGATAACATACGCACTATACACACACATACACATGGATTATGTGTTGTAAAAATGTAGAGTAGGGGCCTGAGGGCACACACTTAATGTGTTGATAAATATGTTGTGAATGTATTGTAAAGTTTTTTTTAATTGTATAACAGACTTAATTTTGCCGGACCCCAGGAAGAGTAGCTGCTGCCTTGACAGGAACTAATGGGGATCCATAATAAACCCCAGGAAGAGTAGCTGCTGCCTTGGCAGGAACTAATGGGGATCCATAATAAACCCCAGGAAGAGTAGCTGCTGTCTTGAAAGGAACTAATGGGGATCCATAATAAACCCCAGGAAGAGTAGCTGCTGCCTTGGCAGGAACTAATGGGGATCCATAATAAACCCCAGGAAGAGTAGCTGCTGTCTTGAAAGGAACTAATGGGGATCCATAATAAACCCCGGGAAGAGTAGCTGCTGCCTTGGCAGGAACTAATGGGGATCCATAATAAACCCCAGGAAGAGTAGCTGCTGCCTTGACAGGAACTAATGGGGATCCATAATAAACCCCAGGAAGAGTAGCTGCTGCCTTGACAGGAACTAATGGGGATCCATAATAAACCCCAGGAAGAGTAGCTGCTGCCTTGGCAGGAACTAATGGGGATCCATAATAAACCCCAGGAAGAGTAGCTGCTGTCTTGAAAGGAACTAATGGGGATTCATAATAAACCCCAGGAAGAGTAGCTGCTGCCTTGGCAGGAACTAATGGGGATCCATAATAAACCCCAGGAAGAGTAGCTGCTGTCTTGAAAGGAACTAATGGGGATCCATAATAAACCCCGGGAAGAGTAGCTGCTGCCTTGGCAGGAACTAATGGGGATCCATAATAAACCCCAGGAAGAGTAGCTGCTGCCTTGACAGGAACTAATGGGGATCCATAATAAACCCCAGGAAGAGTAGCTGCTGCCTTGACAGGAACTAATGGGGATCCATAATAAACCCCAGGAAGAGTAGCTGCTGCCTTGGCAGGAACTAATGGGGATCCATAATAAACCCCAGGAAGAGTAGCTGCTGCCTTGGCAGGAACTAATGGGGATCCATAATAAACCCTAGGAAGAGTAGCTGCTGTCTTGAAAGGAACTAATGGGGATCCATAATAAACCCCAGGAAGAGTAGCTGCTGTCTTGACAGGAACTAATGGGGATCCATAATAAACCCCAGGAAGAGTAGCTGCTGCTTTGGCAGGAACTAATGGGGATCCATAATAAACCCCAGGAAGAGTAGCTGCTGTCTTGAAAGGAACTAATGGGGATCCATAATAAACCCCGGGAAGAGTAGCTGCTGCCTTGGCAGGAACTAATGGGGATCCATAATAAACCCTGGGAAGAGTAGCTGCTGCCTTGGCAGGAACTAATGGGGATCCATAATAAACCCCAGGAAGAGTAGCTGCTGTCTTGAAAGGAACTAATGGGGATCCATAATAAACCCCGGGAAGAGTAGCTGCTGCCTTGGCAGGAACTAATGGGGATCCATAATAAACCCCAGGAAGAGTAGCTGCTGCCTTGACAGGAACTAATGGGGATCCATAATAAACCCCAGGAAGAGTAGCTGCTGCCTTGACAGGAACTAATGGGGATCCATAATAAACCCCAGGAAGAGTAGCTGCTGCCTTGGCAGGAACTAATGGGGATCCATAATAAACCCCAGGAAGAGTAGCTGCTGCCTTGGCAGGAACTAATGGGGATCCATAATAAACCCTAGGAAGAGTAGCTGCTGTCTTGAAAGGAACTAATGGGGATCCATAATAAACCCCAGGAAGAGTAGCTGCTGTCTTGACAGGAACTAATGGGGATCCATAATAAACCCCAGGAAGAGTAGCTGCTGCTTTGGCAGGAACTAATGGGGATCCATAATAAACCCCAGGAAGAGTAGCTGCTGTCTTGAAAGGAACTAATGGGGATCCATAATAAACCCCGGGAAGAGTAGCTGCTGCCTTGGCAGGAACTAATGGGGATCCATAATAAACCCTGGGAAGAGTAGCTGCTGCCTTGGCAGGAACTAATGGGGATCCATAATAAACCCCAGGAAGAGTAGCTGCTGCCTTGGTAGGAACTAATGGGGATCCATAATAAACCCTGGGAAGAGTAGCTGCTGCCTTGGCAGGAACTAATGGGGATCCATAATAAACCCCAGGAAGAGTAGCTGCTGCCTTGGCAGGAACTAATGGGGATCCATAATAAACCCCAGGAAGAGTAGCTGCTGCCTTGGCAGGAACTAATGGGGATCCATAAAAAACCCCAGGAAGAGTAGCTGCTGCCTTGGCAGGAACTAATGGGGATCCATAATAAACCCCAGGAAGAGTAGCTGCTGCCTTGGCAGGAACTAATGGGGATCCATAATAAACCCCAGGAAGAGTAGCTGCTGCCTTGGCAGGAACTAATGGGGATACATAACAAACCCCAGGAAGAGTAGCTGCTGTCTTGACAGGAACTAATGGGGATCCATAATAAACCCTGGGAAGAGTAGCTGCTGCCTTGGCAGGAACTAATGGGGATCCATAATAAACCCCAGGAAGAGTAGCTGCTGCCTTGGCAGAAACTAATGGGGATCCATAATAAACCCCAGGAAGAGTAGCTGCTGCCTTGGCAGGAACTAATGGGGATCCATAATAAACCCCAGGAAGAATAGCTGCTGCCTTGGCAGGAACTAATGGGGATACATAACAAACCCCAGAAAGAGTAGCTGCTGCCTTGGCAGGAACTAACGGGGATCCATAATAAATACAATTACAAAAAATACGAAGGGAAGAAAGTGCCAATTGGTAGGGAGACCTTGAGTGTCTATACGAGCGCAGGAAAATGAATGACCAGGGCCTCATTCCTGCTGTCTGTCGTCTGAGCAATGAACGTTTCTGAGACAGTAAACATTTACTGACCGAGTCAAAGGTCATTTGAACTGACCTGTAGACCATGACTGTCCTGACATTCACATGCCCCTGTCGTCCTGTGACACGAAAATATACCAACCATAACAAACCCTGCTCCTGCTAGCGTTCTGTACTCTCTGGACAGCCCAAAGCACTCTGGGTTGGAGAGAGACCCTCCCGCTAACACAGTCCCCTGGTCCGAGTTCCCCTGCTCCTGGTCATGCCTCTGTAATTCATCTGGCCGGTTTCCCGGACACATTAAGTCTAGTCCTGGAGAGTAGTTTAGACTGAGTCAGTACAGAACCCTGAAAGCAAAGTAGGTTCTATGTAATGAATGTTCTACTGCAACCACAATAGAACCGGAATCACACAAAGAGAGAGACATAAGAGCACAACAAATACATGTTTGGTTGGCTTTGTGAAACAAAATATTATCTTCATGATAATAAAGCCATCCGATCTGGGGCGGCTCCGAGTTCAGTCAGTCAGTGGTGGGAAGCTCCAGTCCCAGGGGACTTCAGTCAGTGGTGGGAAGCTCCAGTCCCACGGGAGTTCAGTCAGTCAGTGTGGGAAGCTCCAGTCCCAGGGGAGTTCAGTCAGTGGTGGGAAGCTCCAGTCCCAGGGGACTTCAGTCAGTCAGTGGTGGGAAGCTCCAGTCCCAGGGGAGTTCAGTCAGTCAGTGGTGGGAAGCTCCAGTCCCAGGGGAGTTCAGTCAGTCAGTGGTGGGAAGCTCCAGTCCCAGAGGAGTTCAGTCAGTCAGTGGTGGGAAGCTCCAGTCCCAGGGGTGTTCAGTCAGTCAGTGGTGGGAAGCTCCAGTCCCAGGGGAGTTCAGTCAGTCAGTGGTTGGAAGCTCCAGTCCCAGGGGTGTTCAGTCAGTCAGTGGTGGGAAGCTCCAGTCCCAGGGGAGTTCAGTCAGTGGTGGGAAGCTCCAATCCCAGGGGAGTTCAGTCAGTCAGTGGCAGGAAGCTCCAGTCCCAGGGGAGTTCAGTCAGTCAGTGGTGGGAAGCTCCAGTCCCAGGGGAGTTCAGGCAGTCAGTGGTGGGAAGCTCCAGTCCCAGGGGAGTTCAAGCAGTCAGTGGTGGGAAGCACCAGTCCCAGAGGGGTTCAGTCAGTCAGTGGTGGGAAGCTCCAGTCCCAGGGGTGTTCAGTCAGTCAGTGGCAGGAAGCTCCAGTCCCAGGGGACTTCAGTCAGTCAGTGGTTGGAAGCTCCAGTCCCAGCGGAGTTCAGTCAGTCAGTGGTGGGAGCTCCAGTCCCAGAGGAGTTCAGTCAGTAGTGGGAAGCTCCAGTCCCAGGGGAGTTCAGTCAGTCAGTGGTGGGAAACTCCAGTCCCAGGGAGTTCAGTCGGTTAGTGGTGGGACGCTCCAGTCCCAGGGGTGTTCAGTCAGTCAGTGGTGGGAAGCTCCAGTCCCAGGGGAGTTCAGTCAGTGGTGGGAAGCTCCAATCCCAGGGGAGTTCAGTCAGTGGTGGGAAGCTCCAGTCCCAGGGGAGTTCAGTCAGTCAGTGGCAGGAAGCTCCAGTCCCAGGGGAGTTCAGTCAGTCAGTGGTGGGAAGCTCCAGTCCCAGGGGAGTTCAGGTAGTCAGTGGTGGGAAGCTCCAGTCCCAGGGGAGTTCAGGCAGTCAGTGGTGGGAAGCTCCAGTCCCAGGGGTGTTCAGTCAGTCAGTGGCAGGAAGCTCCAGTCCCAGGGGACTTCAGTCAGTCAGTGGTTGGAAGCTCCAGTCCCAGGGGAGTTCAGTCAGTCAGTGGTGGGAGCTCCAGTCCCAGAGGAGTTCAGTCAGTAGTGGGAAGCTCCAGTCCCAGGGGAGTTCAGTCAGTCAGTGGTGGGAAACTCCAGTCCCAGGGAGTTCAGTCGGTTAGTGGTGGGAAGCTCCAGTCCCAGAGGAGTTCAGTCAGTAGTGGGAAGCTCCAGTCCCAGGGGAGTTCAGTCAGTCAGTGGTGGGAAGCTCCAGTCCCAGAGGGGTTCAGTCAGTCAGTGGTGGGAAGCTCCAGTCCCAGGGGAGTTCAGTCGGTTAGTGGTGGGAAGCTCCAGTCCAGGGTTAAAGGTACAGTAGCCTGCGTCAGCTGAGTACGTAGCGTATAGCGTAATGAACCAGGGAATGGATTGCCCTCTTCCTCTCTCCCCACTTCTCTTCTCTCTCTAAACTCAAAGTCCAGCACAGCCTACTGTACTGTAACTGTAGCTTCCTGCCCACAGACCCAGCCTCCAGCCTGTCGCCTGACAAACACCTCATTCTCGACACAGATCATGTGCCTCAGCGTTCAGCCACTGGCTTGGCTCTCCTCTCCCTGCTGCAGGAAGTCTAGCTTGTTATTCTTTATACCCCCTCCTCCACCTCTCCTCTTCTCCTCCATTCGCCCTCCATTCTTTTCTTTCCTCTTAGAGCCTGACACCCCCATTCACTCACACCATTTCTCTCTGCGCATTCGCTCTCTCTGCCTCCTGCTCTGTTAGGCGAAAGAGAGAGAGCTGTGTCTGTGTTGTCGTGCTGTAGAAGACGGCTCGTGAGAGGAGGAACCGTCACAACAGTGCACCGAAGGAGAGGAAGAGAAGGAAGAAAGAAGAGGAGGAAAGGAGAGGCCCCCACTGCGGCTAGGAGATCCAGGGGCAGCCAAGTGAGAACCAGCCAGGGAAGGAAGAAGAGGCCCCCACTGTACCTAGGAGATCCAGGGAAAACCCTGGTAAAACCAGCCAGGGAGAGAAGAAGAGGCCCCCACTGTACCTAGGAGATCCAGGGGCAGCCAAGTGAGAACCAGCCAGGGAGGGAAGAAGAGGCCCCCACTGTACCTAGGAGATCCAGGGAAAACCCTGGTAAAACCAGCCAGGGAGAGAAGAAGAGGCCCCCACTGTACCTAGGAGATCCAGGGGCCATGGAGGCCCAGGTGAGGGATCTATCCCTCCTGTCTCCCCTGGGTACCAACGAGTCCCTCCCTCCCCCCACCTTGACCCCGGCTGTACCCCCTTACGTGAAGCTAGGTCTCACTGTGGTCTACACTGTCTTCTACTCCCTGCTGTTCCTCTTCATCTATGTACAGCTGTGGATGGTGCTGCGCTACAAACACAAGAGGTTCAGCTACCAGACAGTGTTTCTCTTCCTGTGTCTGCTGTGGGCTGCGTTGAGGGCCGTCCTCTTCTCCTTCTACTTCAGAAACTTTGTGACAGCCAACACTCTGGGACCATTCCCCTTCTGGCTGCTCTACTGTTACCCTGTATGCCTGCAGTTCTTCACCCTCAGCCTCATGAACCTCTATTTCGCACAGGTGAGTTTAGCACAGTTGAGTCAGTACACCCGTCTCTGTGTTGATCCTGCCTCTGTTTTAGCACATGTGAATGTAGTCCATGTGAAATAGCTAGCTAGTTAACTATGGCGCACTGGTAGCAAATCTATCGATATTTCAAGTCAACTGTGACTCAAGAATGGGTGGTGAGTGTTGTTGTGTGCCGACGGTCTCTGTTTTCGGCCCAGCTCTGGGCAGACAGGAAGCAACACTGTTACAAGTGGAGCAGATCCACATGTATGTGACCAGTCAAGTTGTAGGTTGTTGAGGCCAGAGATGAGACCATAGCTGTGTTCCAAAACCCATACCAACATACTGTATACGACATACTATATACTTTTAGCAGTGGCGACCCACAGTTTTGCATGTTATTCTAGCATTAATACGTGTCACATATCAGTTTGCAAACAATGTAAAAAAATCATCAACATAATTGAGTCAATAAAGCCACCTGCAGACTTGGTCTCTTCTCTGCTTTCCTGACTGAGGCAGCTCCAAAATGCAGGTGTTTCAGCCTAGATTAGTGCTTTCCTGACTGAGGCAGCTCCAAAATGCAGGCGTTTCAGCCTAGATCAGTGCTTTCCTGACTGAGGCAGCTCCAAAATGCAGGTGTTTCAGCCTAGATTAGTGCTTTCCTGACTGAGGCAGCTCCAAAATGCAGGTGTTTCAGCCTAGATCTGCTTTCTGTGGTGGTGGGACAGCCAGTGGAAAATACTGAGCGTAGGGGTTGGTAATGTTCTCTAGTTGCGCTGTGATTGGCTCAGCGTTCTGTCACTCATGGGGACACCATGTCACCGCAAAATCTAAGGGTAGAGCTCGAAAATTCAAGCGCCTTGGGTGCTGCCATAGAGTTGTATTAGGCGTGCCCATCCACGGAGGCTCAAGGTCATTGGCCACAGATACATTTACATCAAATCACATTATCTCCACAGCAGCTTTGATTGGACTGATCATGTCAACACCATACTTTCAAAATCTTAGCTAGTAAGCTAGCAGTCATCATCATGAATCAAGTCGACAATCTGCTGGAAAATCCTTGTCATATGAAGATAAATAATTAAGAGAAATTATAGATAAAACGTATTGGTGCTCATCAACTATTGGACATAAACATTACACAACAAGTTGGAAATCGCAACAATGAGTGGTTTGGAAGGAATCAGTGGCTTACTGCAAGCATTGCAAAGCAATCACTAGCCTGCTATTCAGTGGAGTGGGTGTGTGGTCCCAAGTCTGGGTTTAAGGGTCTCTTTTCCAAGGTTAAAGAAGATAAACATTCAACATTGGCCTTGCTGTCAATCCAGCATGACTTCTGCCGTGTCCAAAACAACTGGAAACTCAGAACTGGAAAATAAGACTTCGGTGAGTTCAAGACAACTGGGAACTTTGAAAGAAAAACAGCTCCGACTGGGAAAATTCATTTTGAACAGTCATCCAACTCGGAATTGCAAGTAGGGGACTCAAGCCTCTTTCTAGAGTGCTGACCTTAAGATCACTGAAGTCATGATTCGACCTTGTTTTCTTCAGTTCCCAGTTGTCTTGAAAGCACCATAAATCCAGAGAATGACAGACTTTGACAACAAAATTTGCCCACAAAGGACCGCCGCGCCACCTTCCTGTACAAAGTGAGTCCAAAAATGTATTGTAAGCTGCTGCATAAATGATGTAATATCCCAGGGATATATGTATACTGTCTGTAGCTAAGAAAGTAATACTAAGTGTATGTTGTGTAGTAAGCCCATGTGCCTCACCCTAATAATTCGGTCCCTTTTCCCCCTCATAGTTTCACCTACTGTTCTGACTTGGTTGTGCACATGTAGCCTATAGCCTGTTTTAGAGAAATGTAATCATTGAATATTGTAAGAGCTTTCATTGTCTGTTTATATGCCCCCTTTATTTATCCTATGGTTCTGACTTGGTGTACAGGAAGAATACTGTAAGAACAGCCCAGGTTCTGAATTCTGTCGCTGTACATTTCAAAAGTGCTGAACAAATAGTTATATTGACTACGTCCGTCCTGGCTCGCTCATTAATGTCTTAATCTAAATTACGGATTGCCTCTTATCCGCTTGCCGTTCCCTTATGCCATAGTTTGTACATCTCAATTGTCAGTAGAAACCACATTTGTTTAAGCAAGTCAGCCATATCAACTATGTTTTTTTGAAGGCAGTAAATGAGGCTGAATGAACTGTTTCGCTGCCAGACAAGGTTCCGCTGATAGTGTAGCAGTGGTAAGGTGTTGGGACTCTGCTGATAGCCAGGTGTGGCAGTGGTAAGGTGTTGGGACTCTGCTGTTGGGACTCTGCTGTTGGGACAGCTTTATGTAGGTCCTAACAGTTTGTGGGCACCGTTTGTCACCGTTATAGTGCAATTAATGTATTGTTTAGTGTTGTGTTGTGTAGTGGCTTTGTTGGCATAAAAATACAAATAAAGTGTTTGCCTCACCAAGATTTACATGCTAAAATCGTCCCCTGACTATTAGTTAATTTTAGTATACTGTAAATGAACGGTATTCTTTCAGCTGAGCGTACCAGCTTCACCTGTCTACCTGAAGTTGATGCTGTTGCTAAGCAACCTCTTGCTAGTTTGTTAGCATAACAAATTACTAGCTAGACATTTTACGACTTGGGGTATGTTCGTAAATTCACTCTGGATTGTCAGAATGCGCTCTGGGCGTTTGTAAATTCAAAGCGTTGTCAGATTGCCCTTAGGTAAATTCAGAGCGTTCAGAACGCACACTGGACACTCTGGCCAAGGAGTAGGGTTGATCTGAGCATTCTGACCTCACAACTGCAGTCAAGCACCCAAGCTAACTGGCTAACCTGCTAACTACTTCCAGACACAAATGAGAGAACACTTCACTCTGACCATTTTACTCGCCCTAGCAGAGCTGGCTAGGCTGTTTTCATGTTATCCAGAGCGTTGGTGACTGTAACTGTAATGCTGGCAAGAATTGACTTAATATTTTTTGCAGACCTTTACTGACACCGGCCATATTCATCCGGTGTTGAGCATTCATGAATTCATCCGTTGTTCTGCGCTCTGGCACACTCAGACAAGAGTGCTCTGACATCAGAGTAGATAGCCAGAGTGAATTTACAAACACACCCGAATGTCCATTGAGAACGCACAACAAACTATACCACTTAGCTAAGAATGACGTAAATAATCATGTCAATAAACGTTGGGTAGTTAGTTAGATAGCATATAGTTAATATACTGGCAAGTTCAATGTATTAGTAGCCAACTAGCGTTAGGTAGCTAGCTAACATACCAGTAATATACATACTGATTACTGCTGTAATGATATGCTTTGCAGTTCATAAGGACAGCGTAGCTAACAAACTGTCAGCCAACAAAATAATGTTTAACTTATTTGAAAAGTCATTACAGTATTACATTACTCAACATTTTGTTAACATTTGTAATAATTAGCTCTCGTTGCATATTTTCCGCCATTTTCTTCAAATCTGAAAATGTTGTGAAGCCACACCCATTTTCTGAAGAATTGCATTATGGGCCATAAAAGCAAGGAAATGTGTCCAATGCTTGTATACTTCGTATTTTGACAGATGTAGTACAACATCCGGGAACCTTTAGCATACTAATTACATCCATACTATGACTAATAAGCATACGACATAGTACATACTCATTTTACATCACAAATAGTACGGTTAGTGCATTACTATGCGTATTTGAACACAGCTCATGTCTCTCTGAGAGGTAAGGGGTCAGAGGTCAGGTGGCGAAGGCCACCATTTGGCACAGCAGTCAGACACAGACGCCGGAGCAAAGAGCTGCAACATAGTTTTGTCTAGTTTAGGATTTGTTCAAAGCTTGGCTTGTGAAATGCTCCATAAACTGAATTAGACTACAGAACACTTTACGATTCATCATTGTGCTGCTCAGACTGGAGTCCTATTGTGGCTAAAGGACCTGCTCAGACTGGAGTCCTATTGTGGCTAAAGGACCTGCTCAGACTGGAGTCCTATTGTGGCTAAAGGACCTGCTCAGACTGGAGTCCTATTGTGGCTAAAGGACCTGCTCAGACTGGAGTCCTATTGTGGCTATAGGACCTGCTCAGACTGGAGTCCTATTGTGGCTAAAGGACCTGCTCAGACTGGAGTCCTATTGTGGCTAAAGGACCTGCTCAGACTGGAGTTCTATTGTGGCTAAAGGACCTGCTCAGACTGGAGTCCTATTGTGGCTAAAGGACCTGCTCAGACTGGAGATGTTTGGTGGGAGAGAAAGAGTTGGGATGAGATGTTTGGTGGGAGAGAAAGAGAGTTGGGATGAGATGTTTGGTAGGAGAGAAAGAGAGTTGGGATGAGGTGTTTGGTGGGAGAGAGAGAGTTGGGATGAGATGTTTGGTGGGAGAGAAAGAGAGTTGGGATGACATGTTTGGTAGGAGAGAAAGAGAGTTGGGATGAGATGTTTGGTGGGAGAGAAAGAGAGTTGGGATGAGATGTTTGGTGGGAGAGAAAGAGAGTTGGGATGAGATGTTTGGTAGGAGAGAAAGAGAGTTAGTTTGAAGACTAGGAACATGTCTCACTCCTACAACAGAAGCATTACTTGTATCAGTCAGTGGCTCTAGCAGATGTTAGTGGCTCTAGCAGATGTTAGTGGCTCTAGCAGATGTTAGTTGCTCTAGCAGATGTCAGTGGCTCTAGCAGGGTCAAGAGACACTCCAACTGGTACTGCTGTGATGCCTAGCAACTGTAACTGAGCAACTGTAGCTTAAGGCCGTTCTACTTCTTTGAACTCAGCTATTCTGAACCCAGAGGTTTCAAAGGAATGTTTGGTGTCTTTAGGACAGAGAGAAAGCAGAAGTGAGAAAGCCTTGTTTTTTTCGTCCCTTTCAACAGAGAAACACAGAACATGCGATACAGTAGAATATATATGAGGTTTAAAGGACATTTGTCTTTCTACAGGTTGTGTTCAAGGCAAAATCGAAACATGCACCAGAGCTTCTGAAATACAGGTACGATTTAATAAACACTAAGCACCATTCAACATACAATAATGTTCCATCCTACCGACACTATGCATACTGAAGTATGTGGACACCCCCTGTAAATTACTGTATTCGGCTATTTCAGCCACACCAGTTGCTCACAGGTGTATAATATCGAGCACCCAGCCATGCAATCTCCATAGACAAACGTTGGCAGTATAATGGCCTTACTGAAGAGCTCAGTGACTTTCAACATGGCACCATCATAGGATGCCACCTTTCCAACAAGTCAGCTTGTCAAATTTCTACCCTGCTAGTGCTGTAAGTGCTGCTTTGTGAAGTGGAAACATCTAGGAGCAACAACGGCTCAGCCGCGAAATGGTAGGCCACACAAGCTCACAGAACGGGACCACCGAGTGCTGAAGTACGTAGCCCGTATAAATCGTCTGTCCTCGGTTGCAACACTCACTACTGAGTTCCAAACTGCCTCTGGAAGCTTCATGAAATGGGTTTCCGTGGCCGAGCAGCCGCACACAAGCCTAAGATCACCATGTGCAATACCAAGCATTAGCTGGAGTGGTGTAAAGCTCACCGCCATTGGACTCTGGAGCAGAGGAAACACGTTCTCTGGAGTGATGAATCACGCTTCACCCTCAGGCAGTCAGACAGACAAATCTGGGTTTAGCAGATGCCAGGAGAACGCTATCTGCCCCAATGCATAGTACCAACTGTAAAATTTGATGGAGGAGGAATAATGGTCTGGGTCTGTTTTTAATGGTTCAGGCCCCTTAATTCCAGTGAAGGGAAATCTTACCGCTACAGCATACAATGACATTCTAGATGATTCTGTTGCAACAGTTTGGGGAAGGCCCTTTCCTGTTTCAGCATGACAATGCCCCCCGTGCACAAAGCGAGGTCTATAAGGAAATGGTTAGTTGAGATCAGTGTAGAAGAACTTGACTGGCCTGCACAGAGTCCTGACCTCAACCCTATTGAACACCTTTGGTAAGAATTGGAACGCTGACTGCAAGCCAGACCTAATCGCCCAACATCAGTGCCCTAATATTCTTGTGCACTAATGCTCTTGTGGCTGAAACGAAGAAAGTCCCCGCAGCAATTTTCCAACATCTAGTGGAAAGCCTTCCCAGAAGAGTGGAGGCTGTCATAGCAGCAATGTTCCTACATCTAGTGGAAAGCCTTCCCAGAAGAGTGGAGGCTGTTATAGCAGCAATGTTCCTACATCTAGTGGAAAACCTTCCCAGAAGAGTGGAGGCTGTTATAGCAGCAATGTTCCAACATCTAGTGGAAAGCCTTCCCAGAAGAGTGGAGGCTGTTATAGCAGCAATGTTCCTACATCTAGTGGAAAGCCTTCCCAGAAGAGTGCAAGCTGTTATAGCAGCAATGTTCCTACATCTAGTGGAAAGTCTTCCCAGAAGAGTGGAGGCTGTTATAGCAGCCATGGGGGGCAGCCAACTCCATATTAATGCCTATGATTTTGGAACGAGACGTTCGACAGGCAGGTGTCCACATACTTTTGGTCATGTAGTGTACTGTTCTCTACTCTATAGTCCCTCTGTCCTCTGTCCTCTGTCCTCTGAACCTTACTGTTCTATACTCTATAGTCCCTCTGTCCTCTGAACCGTACTGTTCTATACTCTATAGTCCCTCTGTCCTCTGTCTTCTGACCCTTACTGTTCTATACTCTATAGTCCCTCTGTCCTCTGTCTTCTGAACCTTACTGTTCTATACTCTATAGTCCCTCTGTCCTCTGAACCGTACTGTTCTATACTCTATAGTCCCTCTGTCCTCTGTCCTCTGAACCTTACTGTTCTATACTCTATAGTCCCTCTGTCCTCTGAACCTTACTGTTCTATACTCTATAGTCCCTCTGTCCTCTGAACCTTACTGTTCTATACTCTATAGTCCCTCTGTCCTCTGAACCTTACTGTTCTATACTCTATAGTCCCTCTGTCCTCTGTCTTCTGAACCTTACTGTTCTATACTCTATAGTCCCTCTGTCCTCTGAACCTTACTGTTCTATACTCTATAGTCCCTCTGTCCTCTGAACCTTACTGTTCTATACTCTATAGTCCCTCTGTCCTCTGTCTTCTGAACCTTACTGCTCTATACTCTATAGTCCCTCTGTCCTCTGAACCTTACTGTTCTATACTCTATAGTCCCTCTGTCCTCTGAACCTTACTGTTCTATACTCTATAGTCCCTCTGTCCTCTGAACCTTACTGTTCTATACTCTATAGTCCCTCTGTCCTCTGTCTTCTGAACCTTACTGCTCTATACTCTATAGTCCCTCTGTCCTCTGAACCTTACTGTTCTATACTCTATAGTCCCTCTGTCCTCTGACCCTTACTGTTCTATACTCTATAGTCCCTCTGTCCTCTGAACCGTACTGTTCTATACTCTATAGTCCCTCTGTCCTCTGAACCGTACTGTTCTATACTCTATAGTCCCTCTGTCCTCTGAACCGTACTGTTCTATACTCTATAGTCCCTCTGTCCTCTGAACCTTACTGTTCTATACTCTATAGTCCCTCTGTCCTCTGTCTTCTGAACCTTACTGTTCTATACTCTATAGTCCCTCTGTCTTCTGAACCTTACTGTTCTATACTCTATAGTCCCTCTGTCCTCTGAACCGTACTGTTCTATACTCTATAGTCCCTCTGTCCTCTGAACCGTACTGTTCTATACTCTATAGTCCCTCTGTCCTCTGACCCTTACTGTTCTATACTCTATAGTCCCTCTGTCCTCTGAACCGTACTGTTCTATACTCTATAGTCCCTCTGTCCTCTGAACCGTACTGTTCTATACTCTATAGTCCCTCTGTCCTCTGAACCGTACTGTTCTATACTCTATAGTCCCTCTGTCCTCTGACCCTTACTGTTCTATACTCTATAGTCCCTCTGTCCTCTGAACCGTACTGTTCTATACTCTATAGTCCCTCTGTCCTCTGAACCGTACTGTTCTATACTCTATAGTCCCTCTGTCCTCTGAACCGTACTGTTCTATACTCTATAGTCCCTCTGTCCTCTGAACCTTACTGTTCTATACTCTATAGTCCCTCTGTCCTCTGTCTTCTGAACCTTACTGTTCTATACTCTATAGTCCCTCTGTCTTCTGAACCTTACTGTTCTATACTCTATAGTCCCTCTGTCCTCTGAACCGTACTGTTCTATACTCTATAGTCCCTCTGTCCTCTGAACCGTACTGTTCTATACTCTATAGTCCCTCTGTCCTCTGACCCTTACTGTTCTATACTCTATAGTCCCTCTGTCCTCTGAACCGTACTGTTCTATACTCTATAGTCCCTCTGTCCTCTGAACCGTACTGTTCTATACTCTATAGTCCCTCTGTCCTCTGAACCTTACTGCTCTATACTCTAAATCAAAAATCAAATCAAAATCAAATCCAATTTTTATTTGTCACATACACATGGTTAGCAGATGTTAATGCGAGTGTAGCGAAATGCTTGTGCTTCTAGTTCCGACAATGCAGTAATAACAAGTAATCTAACTAACAATTCCAAAACTACTGTCTTGTACACAGTGTAAGGGGATAAAGAATATGTACATAAGGATATATGAATGAGTGATGGTACAGAGCAGCATAGGCAAGATACAGTAGATGGTATCGGGTACAGTATATACAAATGAGATGAGTATGTAAACAAAGTGGCATAGTATAGTATAAAGTGGCTAGTGATACATGTATTACATAAGGATACCGTCGATGATATAGAGTACAGTATATACGTATGCATATGAGATGAATAATGTAGGGTAAGTAACATTTATATAAGGTAGCATTGTTTAAAGTGGCTAGTGATATATTTACATCATTTCCCATCAATTCCCATTATTAAAGTGGCTGGAGTTGAGTCAGTGTCAGTGTTAGTGGTGGCTGTTTAACAGTCTGATGGCCTTGAGATAGAAGCTGTTTTTCAGTCTCTCGGTCCCAGCTTTGATGCACCTGTACCTGTATAGTCCCTCTGTCCTCTGTCCTCTGAACCTTACTGTTCTATACTCTATAGTCCCTCTGTCTTCTGAACCTTACTGTTCTATACTCTATAGTCCCTCTGTCCTCTGAACCGTACTGTTCTATACTCTATAGTCCCTCTGTCCTCTGACCCTTACTGTTCTATACTCTATAGTCCCTCTGTCCTCTGAACCTTACTGTTCTATACTCTATAGTCCCTCTGTCCTCTGAACCTTACTGCTCTATACTCTATAGTCCCTCTGTTCTCTGTCCTCTGAACCTTACTGTTCTATACTCTATAGTCCCTCTGTCCTCTGAACCTTACTGTTCTATATTCTATAGTCCCTCTGTCTTCTGAACCTTACTGTTCTATACTCTATAGTCCCTCTGTCCTCTGAACCTTACTGTTCTATACTCTATAGTCCCTCTGTCCTCTGAACCTTACTGTTCTATACTCTATAGTCCCTCTGTCCTCTGACCCTTACTGTTCTATACTCTATAGTCCCTCTGTCCTCTGACCCTTACTGTTCTATACTCTATAGTCCCTCTGTCCTCTGTCTTCTGAACCTTACTGTTCTATACTCTATAGTCCCTCTGTCCTCTGAACCTTACTGTTCTATACTCTATAGTCCCTCTGTCCTCTGAACCTTACTGCTCTATACTCTATAGTCCCTCTGTCCTCTGAACCTTACTGTTCTATACTCTATAGTCCCTCTGTCCTCTGAACCTTACTGTTCTATACTCTATAGTCCCTCTGTCTTCTGAACCTTACTGTTCTATACTCTATAGTCCCTCTGTCCTCTGTCTTCTGAACCTTACTGTTCTATACTCTATAGTCCCTCTGTCCTCTGAACCTTACTGTTCTATACTCTATAGTCCCTCTGTCCTCTGAACCTTACTGTTCTATACTCTATAGTCCCTCTGTCTTCTGAACCTTACTGTTCTATACTCTATAGTCCCTCTGTCTTCTGAACCTTACTGTTCTATACTCTATAGTCCCTCTGTCTTCTGAACCTTACTGTTCTATACTCTATAGTCCCTCTGTCTTCTGAACCTTACTGTTCTATACTCTATAGTCCCTCTGTCTTCTGAACCTTACTGTTCTATACTCTATAGTCCCTCTGTCCTCTGAACCTTACTGTTCTATACTCTATAGTCCCTCTGTCCTCTGTCCTCTGAACCTTACTGTTCTATACTCTATAGTCCCTCTGTCTTCTGTCTTCTGAACCTTACTGTTCTATACTCTATAGTCCCTCTGTCTTCTGAACCTTACTGTTCTATACTCTATAGTCCCTCTGTCCTCTGAACCTTACTGTTCTATACTCTATAGTCCCTCTGTCCTCTGAACCTTACTGTTCTATACTCTATAGTCCCTCTGTCCTCTGAACCTTACTGTTCTATACTCTATAGTCCCTCTGTCTTCTGAACCTTACTGTTCTATACTCTATAGTCCCTCTGTCCTCTGAACCTTACTGTTCTATACTCTATAGTCCCTCTGTCCTCTGTCCTCTGTCCTCTGAACCTTACTGTTCTATACTCTATAGTCCCTCTGTCCTCTGAACCGTACTGTTCTATACTCTATAGTCCCTCTGTCCTCTGTCTTCTGAACCTTACTGTTCTATACTCTATAGTCCCTCTGTCCTCTGAACCTTACTGTTCTATACTCTATAGTCCCTCTGTCCTCTGTCCTCTGAACCTTACTGTTCTATACTCTATAGTCCCTCTGTCCTCTGAACCTTACTGTTCTATACTCTATAGTCCCTCTGTCCTCTGAACCTTACTGTTCTATACTCTATAGTCCCTCTGTCCTCTGTCTTCTGAACCTTACTGTTCTATACTCTATAGTCCCTCTGTCCTCTGAACCTTACTGTTCTATACTCTATAGTCCCTCTGTCCTCTGAACCGTACTGTTCTATACTCTATAGTCCCTCTGTCTTCTGAACCTTACTGTTCTATACTCTATAGTCCATCTGTCTTCTGAACCTTACTGTTCTATACTCTATAGTCCCTCTGTCCTCTGAACCTTACTGTTCTATACTCTATAGTTCCTCTGTCCTCTGTCTTCTGAACCTTACTGTTCTATACTCTATAGTCCCTCTGTCCTCTGAACCTTACTGTTCTATACTCTATAGTCCCTCTGTCTTCTGAACCTTACTGTTCTATACTCTATAGTCCCTCTGTCCTCTGTCCTCTGAACCTTGCTGTTCTATACTCTATAGTCCCTCTGTCTTCTGAACCTTACTGTTCTATACTCTATAGTCCCTCTGTCCTCTGAACCTTACTGTTCTATACTCTATAGTCCCTCTGTCTTCTGAACCTTACTGTTCTATACTCTATAGTCCCTCTGTCTTCTGAACCTTACTGTTCTATACTCTATAGTCCCTCTGTCTTCTGAACCTTACTGTTCTATACTCTATAGTCCCTCTGTCTTCTGAACCTTACTGTTCTATACTCTATAGTCCCTCTGTCTTCTGAACCTTACTGTTCTATACTCTATAGTCCCTCTGTCCTCTGAACCTTACTGTTCTATACTCTATAGTCCCTCTGTCCTCTGTCCTCTGAACCTTACTGTTCTATACTCTATAGTCCCTCTGTCTTCTGTCTTCTGAACCTTACTGTTCTATACTCTATAGTCCCTCTGTCTTCTGAACCTTACTGTTCTATACTCTATAGTCCCTCTGTCCTCTGAACCTTACTGTTCTATACTCTATAGTCCCTCTGTCCTCTGAACCTTACTGTTCTATACTCTATAGTCCCTCTGTCCTCTGAACCTTACTGTTCTATACTCTATAGTCCCTCTGTCTTCTGAACCTTACTGTTCTATACTCTATAGTCCCTCTGTCCTCTGAACCTTACTGTTCTATACTCTATAGTCCCTCTGTCCTCTGTCTTCTGAACCGTACTGTTCTATACTCTATAGTCCCTCTGTCCTCTGTCCTCTGTCCTCTGAACCTTACTGTTCTATACTCTATAGTCCCTCTGTCCTCTGAACCGTACTGTTCTATACTCTATAGTCCCTCTGTCCTCTGTCTTCTGAACCTTACTGTTCTATACTCTATAGTCCCTCTGTCCTCTGAACCTTACTGTTCTATACTCTATAGTCCCTCTGTCCTCTGTCCTCTGAACCTTACTGTTCTATACTCTATAGTCCCTCTGTCCTCTGAACCTTACTGTTCTATACTCTATAGTCCCTCTGTCCTCTGAACCTTACTGTTCTATACTCTATAGTCCCTCTGTCCTCTGTCTTCTGAACCTTACTGTTCTATACTCTATAGTCCCTCTGTCCTCTGAACCTTACTGTTCTATACTCTATAGTCCCTCTGTCCTCTGAACCGTACTGTTCTATACTCTATAGTCCCTCTGTCTTCTGAACCTTACTGTTCTATACTCTATAGTCCCTCTGTCTTCTGAACCTTACTGTTCTATACTCTATAGTCCCTCTGTCCTCTGAACCTTACTGTTCTATACTCTATAGTCCCTCTGTCCTCTGTCTTCTGCTCTGCTTCATCTTTGGAGTGTAGGCTGGGTTACTGTAAAGCGTTTGGTGACAACTGCTGATGTAAAAGGGCATTATCAATCAATCAATTTGACCTCTACACCCATCGTTCAGCTTTGACCTCAGACCTCTAACAATGTTACTTCCTGTCCCCCAGGTTACCCCTGTACCTCCTCTTCCTGTCCATCAGTATGGTCTTCCTGGTAGTAAACCTGACCTGTGCCCTGCTAGTGAGGATGAGCACCACAGAGACCCAGACCATTGTACTGATCAGAGTAGCCATCAACGATACACTGTTTGTCCTGTGTGCCATCTCCCTCTCCCTCTGCCTCTACAAGATCGCCAAGATGTCCCTGGCTAATATCTACCTGGAGTCCAAGGTAAGAGATGTACACACACACCAATCCTTGGTTGAAATGCATGTGGATTTGAGTATCTGGTAATCATAATACTTGTTTAGTGTGTATCTGGTAATCATAGTACTTGTTTAGTGTGTATTTGAGTATCTGGTAATCATAATACTTGTTTAGTGTGTATTTGAGTATCTGGTAATCATAATACTTGTTTAGTGTGTATTTGAGTATCTGGTAATCACAATACTTGTTTAGTGTGTATCTGGTAATCATAATACTTGTTTAGTGTGTATTTGAGTATCTGGGAATCATAATACTTGTTTAGTGTGTATCTGAGTATCTGGTAATCATAATACTTGTTTAGTGTGTATTTGAGTATCTGGTAATCATAATACTTGTTTAGTGTGTATTTGAGTATCTGGTAATCATAATACTTGTTTAGTGTGTATTTGAGTGTCTGGTAATCATAATACTTGTTTAGTGTGTATTTGAGTATCTGGTAATCATAATACTTGTTTAGTGTGTATTTGAGTATCTGGTAATCATAGTACTTGTTTAGTGTGTATTTGAGTATCTGGTAATCATATCACTTGTTTAGTGTGTATTTGGTAATCATAATACTTGTTCAGTGTGTATTTGAGTATCTGGTTAGCACTTGTTTAGTGTGTATTTGAGTATCTGGTAATAATAATACTTGTTTAGTGTGTATCTGAGTATCTGGTAATCATGATACTTGTTTAGTGTGTATTTGAGTATCTGGTAATCATAATACTTGTTTAGTGTGTATCTGAGTATCTGGTAATCATAATACTTGTTTAGTGTGTATTTGAGTATCTGGTAATCATAATACTTGTTTAGTGTGTATCTGGTAATAATAATACTTGTTTAGTGTGTATCTGAGTATCTGGTAATAATAATACTTGTTTAGTGTGTATCTGAGTATCTGGTAATCATAATACTTGTTTAGTGTGTATTTGAGTATCTGGTAATCATAATACTTGTTTAGTGTGTATTTGAGTATCTGGTAATCATAATACTAGTTTAGTGTGTATCTGAGTATCTGGTAATCATAATACTAGTTTAGTGTGTATCTGGTAATAATAATACTTGTTTAGTGTGTATCTGAGTATCTGGTAATAATAATACTTGTTTAGTGTGTATCTGAGTATCTGGTAATCATAATAGCTGTTTAGTGTGTATCTGAGTATCTGGTAATCATAATACTTGTTTAGTGTGTATCTGAGTATCTGGTAATCATAATACTTGTTTAGTGTGTATCTGGTAATAATAATACTTGTTTAGTGTGTATCTGAGTATCTGGTAATAATAATACTTGTTTAGTGTGTATCTGAGTATCTGGTAATCATAATACTTGTTTAGTGTGTATCTGAGTATCTGGTAATCATAATACTTGTTTAGTGTGTATCTGAGTATCTGGTAATCATAATACTTGTTTAGTGTGTATTTGAGTATCTGGTAATCATAATACTTGTTTAGTGTGTATTTGAGTATCTGGTAATCATAATACTTGTTTAGTGTGTATTTGGTAATCATAACACTAGTTTAGTGTGTATCTGAGTGTCTGGTAATCATAATACTAGTTTAGTGTGTATTTGAGTATCTGGTAATCATAATACTTGTTTAGTGTGTATCTGGTTATCATAATACTTGTTTAGTGTGTATTTGAGTATCTGGTAATCATAATACTTGTTTAGTGTGTATCTGGTAATCATAATACTTGTTTAGTGTGTATTTGAGTATCTGGTAATCATAATACTTGTTTAGTGTGTATTTGAGTATCTGGTAATAATAATACTTGTTTAGTGTGGATTTGAGTATCTGGTAATAATAATACTTGTTTAGTGTGTATCTGAGTATCTGGTAATCATAATACTTGTTTAGTGTGTATTTGAGTATCTGGTAATCATAATACTTGTTTAGTGTGTATTTGAGTATCTGGTAATCATAATACTTGTTTAGTGTGTATTTGAGTATCTGGTAATCATAATACTTGTTTAGTGTGTATTTGAGTATCTGGTAATCATAATACTTGTTTAGTGTGTATTTGGTAATCATAACACTAGTTTAGTGTGTATCTGAGTGTCTGGTAATCATAATACTAGTTTAGTGTGTATTTGAGTATCTGGTAATCATAATACTTGTTTAGTGTGTATCTGGTTATCATAATACTTGTTTAGTGTGTATTTGAGTATCTGGTAATCATAATACTTGTTTAGTGTGTATCTGGTAATCATAATACTTGTTTAGTGTGTATTTGAGTATCTGGTAATCATAATACTTGTTTAGTGTGTATCTGAGTATCTGGTAATCATAATACTTGTTTAGTGTGTATTTGAGTATCTGGTAATAATAATACTTGTTTAGTGTGTATTTGAGTATCTGGTAATCATAATACTTGTTTAGTGTGTATTTGAGTATCTGGTAATCATAATACTTGTTTAGTGTGTATTTGAGTATCTTTGTACTTTTTAAGCATTTGTACATCGTTATGACATTTCTAATGTCTTTATTGTTTTGAAGCTTCTGTACGTTTCATGTTTACTGTTAATTTTTATTGTTTATTTAACTTTTGTATATCATCTACCTCACTTGCTTTGGCAATGTTAACACATGTTTCCCATGTCAATAAAGCTCCTTGGGTTGAATTGAGTGAGTGCACTTGCTTACACATGACGAGAGCCTGCCCTGCGCCCTGCTGAGTGTGCTGCTGTAGGCACGGCTGTGTGAGCATCGAGAATCAAATGGCACAGTTGGGTAGTTGACGTGTACCAGCTTCTCTAACCTGGTCCCAGATTCGTTGGTATTGTCTGGCCTACTCGTTGAGGACCATAGGAGATGTCAGGACAAACAGATCTGGGACCAGGTTCTATGATTCACACAAAGCTAAAACTATTGCTATCTGAGACAGTGTGTTTTATTTCCCAGGGAACCTCATTGTGCCAGGTGACAGCTATAGGAGCCACAGTCACCCTGCTGTACACATCCAGAGCCTGTTACAACCTGCTGGTTCTGGCCCTCACCAACGTTAAGAGCATCAACTCCTTCGACTACGACTGGTACAATGTATCTGACCAGGTAATACTGTACGACAGTGTCTTTTCTGGGCCTCGGGACCAAAAAGATGCACGTTTTTGTCACGACACACATAATTCCTCTAATCAAGGTTGAAGGAAGTCTAGTGGTTAATAACTGAAAGGACGTTGGTTCGAATCCGCGAGCAGACTACATGAAAAATCTGTTGATGTGCCCTTGAGCAAGGCACTTAACCCTAGTTGCTCATGTAAGTCGCTCTGGATAAGAGGTGACTAAGTCATTTAAGCGTGCCGGCCCAGTATCGTCCTCAGAACAGGTGCAGAGCAGCTTTACGGACAGATTTACATCTCTCCCTGTCCCAGTCTGATCTCCCCACATCCTTCAACATCTCTCCCTGTCCCAGTCTGCTCTCCCCACATCCTTCAACATCTCTCCCTGTCCCAGTCTGCTCTCCCCACATCCTTCAACATCTCTCCCTGTCCCAGTCTGCTCTCCCCACATCCTTCAACATCTCTCCCTGTCCCAGTCTGCTGTCCCCACATCCTTCAACATCTCTCCCTGTCCCAGTCTGCTTTCCCCACATCCTTCAACATCTCTCCCTGTCCCAGTCTGCTCTCCCCACATCCTTCAACATCTCTCCCTGTCCCAGTCTGCTGTCCCCACATCCTTCAACATCTCTCCCTGTCCCAGTCTGCTTTCCCCACATCCTTCAACATCTCTCCCTGTCCCAGTCTGCTCTCCCCACATCCTTCAACATCTCTCCCTGTCCCAGTCTGCTGTCCCCACATCCTTCAACATCTCTCCCTGTCCCAGTCTGCTCTCCCCACATCCTTCAACATCTCTCCCTGTCCCAGTCTGCTGTCCCCACATCCTTCAACATCTCTCCCTGTCCCAGTCTGCTCTCCCCACATAGACATGGTCTAGGATCAGGTCTTAAAGCCTCTCTGAGTAGGAGTGCTGGTCTAGGATCAGGTCTTAAAGCCTCTCAGTGTTCGGGTACTGGTCTAGGATCAGGTCTTAAAGCCTCTCAGTGTAGGGGTACTGGTCTAGGATCAGGTCTTAAAGCCTCTCAGTGTAGGGGTACTGGTCTAGGATCAGGTCTTAAAGCCTCTCAGTGTAGGGGTACTGGTCTAGGATCAGGTCTTAAAGCCTCTCTGAGTAGGAGTGCTGGTCTAGGATCAGGTCTTAAAGCCTCTCAGTGTTCGGGTACTGGTCTAGGATCAGGTCTTAAAGCCTCTCAGTGTAGGGGTACTGGTCTAGGATCAGGTCTTAAAGCCTCTCAGTGTAGGGGTACTGGTCTAGGATCAGGTCTTAAAGCCTCTCAGTGTAGGGGTACTGGTCTAGGATCAGGTCTTAAAGCCTCTCAGTGTAGGGGTACTGGTCTAGGATCAGGTCTTCCCTGGCCATAATCCTATTCATTATGATCTAAAAGGGAAAACTGGTCCTAGATCAGCACTCCTATATTCTGAAGCTCAATTCAATCCGTATTTCGGACGTTCAGCATTACAGTCTGATTGAAATGTAAAGGCAGTGTTCCCAGCATCAGCGGTGACTGGATTCATGTTAAATGCTGCATATGTAATTCATGTTAAATGCTGAATATATTAAATGCTGCATATGTAATTCATGTTAAATGCTGAATATATTAAATGCTGCATATGTAATTCATGTTAAACGCTGAATATATTAAATGCTGCGTATGTAATTCATGTTAAACGCTGCATATGTAATTCATGTTAAACGCTGCATATGTAATTCATGTTAAATGCTGCATATGTAATTCATGTTAAACGCTGCATATGTAATTCATGTTAAATGCTGCGTATGTAATTCATGTTAAATGCTGCATATGTAATTCATGTTAAACGCTGCATATGTAATTCATGTTAAATGCTGCATATGTAATTCATGTTAAACGCTGCATATGTAATTCATGTTAAACGCTGAATATATTAAACGCTGCATATGTAATTCATGTTAAATGCTGAATATATTAAATGCTGCATATGTAATTCATGTTAAATGCTGAATATATTAAACGCTGCATATGTAATTCATGTTAAATGCTGAATATATTAAATGCTGCATATGTAATTCATGTTAAATGCTGAATATATTAAACGCTGCATATGTAATTCATGTTAAATGCTGAATATATTAAACGCTGCATATGTAATTCATGTTAAATGCTGAATATATTAAATGCTGCATATGTAATTCATGTTAAATGCTGAATATATTAAACGCTGCATATGTAATTCATGTTAAATGCTGAATATATTAAACGCTGCATATGTAATTCATGTTAAATGCTGAATATATTAAATGCTGCATATGTAATTCATGTTAAATGCTGAATATATTAAACGCTGCATATGTAATTCATGTTAAATGCTGAATATATTAAATGCTGCATATGTAATTCATGTTAAATGCTGAATATATTAAACGCTGCATATGTAATTCATGTTAAATGCTGAATATATTAAACGCTGCATATGTAATTCATGTTAAATGCTGAATATATTAAATGCTGCATATGTAATTCATGTTAAATGCTGAATATATTAAATGCTGCATATGTAATTCATGTTAAATGCTGAATATATTAAATGCTGCATATGTAATTCATGTTAAATGCTGAATATATTAAACGCTGCATATGTAATTCATGTTAAACGCTGAATATATTAAATGCTGCATATGTAATTCATGTTAAATGCTGAATATATTAAATGCTGCATAAGTAATTCATGTTAAATGCTGAATGTAATTCAAGCCCTTAGTTTATATAGGATCCAGACTGAATAGAGGAAGCCCTTAGTTTATACAGGATGTTGTGGTTGACTGTGTTTATACTGAGCTTATCTGACTTCAGACTCTAACATTACATCCTGTCTGTGTGGTGTCTCAGGCAGACCTGCAGTCGACCCTGGGAGACGCGGGGTACATTGTGTTTGGGGTGATTCTGTTTGTCTGGGAGCTGCTGCCAACCTCTCTGGTCGTCTACTTCTTCAGGGTCCGACAGCCTCACCAGGACAAGGTGAGGAGTGTGTGTGTGTGCGTGCCAATGACATGGACGTTGATTAGGCAGATCCCCGTTGGGTTAAATGTGGAAGACACGTATGGGTTCAACTAAGTAGGTTTCCCCTTTCCCGATACACTGTACTGTTCATTGGTTAAAACGTGTTTTGTCTTTCCCGATACACTGTACTGTTCATTGGTTAAAACGTGTTTTGTCTTTCCCGATACACTGTACTGTTCATTGGTTAAAACGTGTTTGTCTTTCCCGATACACTGTACTGTTCATTGGTTAAAACGTGTTTTGTCTTTTCCCAATACACTGTACTGTTCATTGGTTAAAACGTGTTCTGTCTTTCCTAATACACACACACACACACACACACACACACACACACACACACACACACACACACACACACACACACACACACACACACACACACACACACACACACACACACACACACACACACACAGAGGACCAGGATAAGCAGCAGTGTAAGGCCCCTGGATGGACAGCAATTCTCTTCTTGCAACTGCTCAAAATCTCCTTGCAACTGCTTTGCTCAAGGGCACGATGGCAGGAGAGGGTTTACTGTGAACTGTTCTATACAGGGTCAAGTACAGCTGAATGCCAGTCAGGAAGCACACTGAAACTCTCCTTCCAATGTTCTTCAATGCTTTTCAATAAGGGAAATGTGGAATTGTAATAGGTTTACTTGACCCCTAACCCTGGTACTATCCACTGACCCAAAAGGCTGGTTTCCTGGACACAGATAAGGGAAATGTGGAATTGGAATAGGTTTACTTGACCCCTAACCCTGGTACTATCCACTGACCCAAAAGGCTGGTTTCCTGGACACAGATAAGGGAAATGTGGAATTGGAATAGGTTTACTTGACCCCTAACCCTGGTACTATCCACTGACCCAAAAGGCTGGTTTCCTGGACACAGATAAGGGAAATGTGGAATTGGAATAGGTTTACTTGACCCCTAACCCTGGTACTATCCACTGGTTTCCTGGACACAGATTAATCCTAGTTAGACTAAAAAGCATGTTCAATGGAAATTCTTCATTTAGTGTGATTTTAGTCTAATACTAGGGGTGATTTGTGTCTGGGACAGAGTGGGTTTAGTATCATAGAAATCTTGAACTAGAACACCCCCTAGCCATACCCTGACCTACGACACCATAGAGAACCAAGGGCTCTCATTGGTCAGGGCGTGACAAGGTGTGATTTGTGTCTGGGACAGAATGGGTTTAGTATGATAGGAATTTGACGGATATCTGGTTTTGTTGTTCTCCAGAGTGGGACGGGACTCCCAGGACACGTCTTCTCGTCCAGGGCCTATTTCTTTGACAACCCTCGACGTTATGACAGTGATGACGACCTGGTATGGAGCATCATCCCTCAGGATGTACAGGCCAGGTACATGAACAACAGACAATCAATCAAATTGTATTTGTCACATGCGCCGAATACAACAGGTGTAGTAGACTTCGCAGTGAAATGCTGAATACAACAGGTGTAGTAGACCTTATAGTGAAATGCTGAATACAGCAGGTGTAGTAGACCTTACAGTGAAATGCTGAATACAACAGGTGTAGTAGACCTTACAGTGAAATGCTGAATACAACAGGTGTAGTAGACTTCGCAGTGAAATGCTGAATACAACAGGTGTAGTAGACCTCACAGTGAAATGCTGAATACAACAGGTGTAGTAGACCTTACAATGAAATGCTGAATACAACAGGTGTAGTAGACCTTACAGTGAAATGCTGAATACAACATGTGTAGTAGACCTCACAGTGAAATGCTGAATACAACATGTGTAGTAGACCTCACAGTGAAATGCTGAATACAACAGGTGTAGTAGACCTTACAGTGAAATGCTGAATACAACAGGTGTAGTAGACCTCCCAGTGAAATGCTGAATACAACAGGTGTAGTAGACTTCGCAGTGAAATGCTGAATACAACAGGTGTAGTAGACCTTATAGTGAAATGCTGAATACAGCAGGTGTAGTAGACCTTACAGTGAAATGCTGAATACAACAGGTGTAGTAGACCTTACAGTGAAATGCTGAATACAACAGGTGTAGTAGACCTTACAGTGAAATGCTGAATACAACAGGTGTAGTAGACCTCACAGTGAAATGCTGAATACAACAGGTGTAGTAGACCTTACAGTGAAATACTGAATACAACAGGTGTAGTAGACCTTACAGTGAAATGCTGAATACAACAAGTGTCGTAGACCTCACAGTGAAATGCTGAATACAACAGGTGTAGTAGACCTCACAGTGAAATGCTGAATATAACAGGTGTAGTAGACCTCACAGTGAAATGCTGAATACAACAGGTGTAGTAGACCTCACATTGAAATGCTGAATACAACAGGTGTAGTAGACCTCACAGTGAAATGCTGAATACAACAGGTGTAGTAGACCTCACAGTGAAATGCTGAATACAACAGGTGTAGTAGACCTCACAGTGAAATGCTGAATACAACAGGTGTAGTAGACCTTACAGTGAAATGCTGAATACAACAGGTGTAGTAGACTTCGCAGTGAAATGCTGAATACAACAGGTGTAGTAGACCTTACAGTGAAATGCTGAATACAACAGGTGTAGTAGACCTTACAGTGAAATGCTGAATACAACAGGTGTAGTAGACTTCGCAGTGAAATGCTGAATACAACAGGTGTAGTAGACCTTACAGTGAAATGCTGAATACAACAGGTGTAGTAGACCTTACAGTGAAATGCTGAATACAACAGGTGTAGTAGACCTTACAGTGAAATGCTGAATACAACAGGTGTAGTAGACCCCACAGTGAAATGCCGAATACAACAGGTGTAGTAGACCTTACAGCGAAATGCTGAATACAACAGGTGTAGTAGACCTCCCAGTGAAATGCTGAATACAACAGGTGTAGTAGACCTTACAGTGAAATGCTGAATACAACAGGTGTAGTAGACCTTACAGTGAAATGCTGAATACAACAGGTGTAGTAGACCTCACAGTGAAATGCTGAATACAACAGGTGTAGTAGACTTCGCAGTGAAATGCTGAATACAACAGGTGTAGTAGACCTTACAGTGAAATGCTGAATACAACAGGTGTAGTAGACCTTACAGTGAAATGCTGAATACAACAGGTGTAGTAGACTTCACAGTGAAATGCTGAATACAACAGGTGTAGTAGACCTTACAGTGAAATGCTGAATACAACAGGTGTAGTAGACCTTACAGTGAAATGCTGAATACAACAGGTGTAGTAGACCTCCCAGTGAAATGCTGAATACAACAGGTGTAGTAGACCTTACAGTGAAATGCTGAATACAACAGGTGTAGTAGACCTTACAGTGAAATGCTGAATACAACAGGTGTAGTAGACCTCACACTGAAATGCTGAATACAACAGGTGTAGTAGACCTCACAGTGAAATGCTGAATACAACAGGTGTAGTAGACCTCACAGTGAAATGATGAATACAACAGGTGTAGTAGACCTCCCAGTGAAATGCTGAATACAACAGGTGTAGTAGACCTCACAGTGAAATGCTGAATACAGCAGGTGTAGTAGACCTCACAGTGAAATGCTGAATACAACAGGTGTAGTAGACCTTACAGTGAAATGCTGAATACAACAGGTGTAGTAGACCTCACAGTGAAATGCTGAATACAACAGGTGTAGTAGACCTTACAGTGAAATGCTGGACATTTTCACTTAGGGGTGTACTCACTTTTGTTGCCAGCGGTTTAGACATTAATGGCTGTGTGTTGAGTTATTTTGAGGGGATAGCAAATTTACACTGTTATACAAGCTGTACACTCACTACTTTGCATTGTTGCAAAGTGTCATTTCTTCAGTGTTGTCACATGAAAAGATGTACTCAAATATTGACAAAAATGTGAGGGGTGTACTCACTTTTGTGATATACTGTATATATAGATAATTTGTTAGTCCAAAAATGGATGCCGACAGCAGTCGCACCATTGGAAGACATAGCTTGGACTGTAGCCTACAGTGGTTAGAGTGTTGTGCGGTAGGTAGCCTAGTGGTTAGAGCGTTGGGCGGCAGGTAGCCTAGTGGTTAGAGTGTAGGGGCGGCAGGTAGCCTGGTGGTTAGAGCGTTGTGCGGTAGGTAGCCTAGTGGTTAGAGCGTTGGGCGGCAGGTAGCCTAGTGGTTAGAGTGTAGGGACGGCAGGTTGCCTGGTGGTTAGAGTGTAGGGTCAGCAGGTAGCCTAGTAGTTAGAGCGTTGGGCGGCAGGTAGCCTAGTGGTTAGAGCGTTGGGCGGCAGGTAGCCTAGTAGTTAGAGCGTTGGGCGGCAGGTAGCCTAGTGGTTAGAGTGTAGGGGCGGCAGGTACCCTAGTGGTTAGAGCGTTGGGCGGCAGGTAGCCTAGTGGTTAGAGCGTTGGGCGGCAGGTAGCCTAGTGGTTAGAGCGTTGGGCGGCAGGTAGCCTAGTAGTTAGAGCGTTGGGCGGCAGGTAGCCTAGTGGTTAGAGTGTAGGGGCGGCAGGTACCCTAGTGGTTAGAGCGTTGGGCGGCAGGTAGCCTAGTGGTTAGAGCGTTGGGCGGCAGGTAGCCTAGTGGTTAGAGCGTTGGGCGGCAGGTAGCCTAGTGGTTAGAGTGTAGGGTCAGCAGGTAGCCTAGTGGTTAGAGTGTAGGGTCAGCAGGTATCCTGGTGGTTAGAGTGTAGGGTCAGCAGGTAGCCTAGTGGTTAGAGTGTAGGGTCAGCAGGTATCCTGGTGGTTAGAGTGTAGGGTCAGCAGGTAGCCTAGTGGTTAGAGTGTAGGGTCAGCAGGTAGCCTAGTGGTTAGAGTGTAGGGTCAGCAGGTAGCCTAGTGGTTAGAGTGTAGGGTCAGCAGGTATCCTGGTGGTTAGAGTGTAGGGTCAGCAGGTAGCCTAGTGGTTAGAGCGTTGGGCGGCAGGTAGCCTAGTGGTTAGAGCGTTGGGCGGCAGGTAGCCTAGTAGTTAGAGCGTTGGGCGGCAGGTAGCCTAGTGGTTAGAGTGTAGGGGCGGCAGGTACCCTAGTGGTTAGAGCGTTGGGCGGCAGGTAGCCTAGTGGTTAGAGCGTTGGGCGGCAGGTAGCCTAGTGGTTAGAGCGTTGGGCGGCAGGTAGCCTAGTGGTTAGAGTGTAGGGTCAGCAGGTAGCCTAGTGGTTAGAGTGTAGGGTCAGCAGGTATCCTGGTGGTTAGAGTGTAGGGTCAGCAGGTAGCCTAGTGGTTAGAGTGTAGGGTCAGCAGGTATCCTGGTGGTTAGAGTGTAGGGTCAGCAGGTAGCCTAGTGGTTAGAGTGTAGGGTCAGCAGGTAGCCTAGTGGTTAGAGTGTAGGGTCAGCAGGTAGCCTAGTGGTTAGAGTGTAGGGTCAGCAGGTATCCTGGTGGTTAGAGTGTAGGGTCAGCAGGTAGCCTAGTGGTTAGAGCGTTGGGCGGCAGGTAGCCTAGTGGTTAGAGCGTTGGGCGGCAGGTAGCCTAGTGGTTAGAGCGTTGGGCGGCAGGTAGCCTAGTAGTTAGAGCGTTGGGCGGCAGGTAGCCTAGTGGTTAGAGTGTAGGGGCGGCAGGTACCCTAGTGGTTAGAGCGTTGGGCGGCAGGTAGCCTAGTGGTTAGAGCGTTGGGCGGCAGGTAGCCTAGTGGTTAGAGCGTTGGGCGGCAGGTAGCCTAGTGGTTAGAGTGTAGGGTCAGCAGGTAGCCTAGTGGTTAGAGTGTAGGGTCAGCAGGTATCCTGGTGGTTAGAGTGTAGGGTCAGCAGGTAGCCTAGTGGTTAGAGTGTAGGGTCAGCAGGTATCCTGGTGGTTAGAGTGTAGGGTCAGCAGGTAGCCTAGTGGTTAGAGTGTAGGGTCAGCAGGTAGCCTAGTGGTTAGAGTGTAGGGTCAGCAGGTAGCCTAGTGGTTAGAGTGTAGGGTCAGCAGGTATCCTGGTGGTTAGAGTGTAGGGTCAGCAGGTAGCCTAGTGGTTAGAGCGTTGGGCGGCAGGTAGCCTAGTGGTTAGAGCGTTGGGCGGCAGGTAGCCTAGTGGTTAGAGCGTTGGGCGGCAGGTAGCCTAGTGGTTAGAGCGTTGGGCGGCAGGTAGCCTAGTGGTTAGAGTGTAGGGTCAGCAGGTAGCCTAGTGGTTAGAGCGTTGGGCGGCAGGTAGCCTAGTGGTTAGAGTGTAGGGTCAGCAGGTAGCCTAGTGGTTAGAGTGTAGGGTCAGCAGGTAGCCTAGTGGTTAGAGTGTAGGGTCAGCAGGTAGCCTAGTGGTTAGAGTGTAGGGTCAGCAGGTAGCCTAGTGGTTAGAGTGTAGGGTCAGCGGGTATCCCAGTAGTTTTGGAATTGTTAGTTAGATTACTTGTTATTACTGCATTGTCGGAACTAGAAGCACAAGCATTTCGCTACACTCGCATTAACATCTGCTAACCATGTGTATGTGACAAATAAAATGTGATTTGATTTGTGATTTGATTTGATTAGAGTGTAGGGTCAGCAGGTAGCCTAGTGGTTAGAGCGTTGGGCGGCAGGTAGCCTAGTGGTTAGAGCGTTGGGCGGCAGGTAGCCTAGTGGTTAGAGCGTTGGGAGTGAGTCTGGGGTTTCTGGGATAATGCCATGAGCCATGACCAGCCTTTCAAAGGACTTCATGGCTACAGATGTGAGTGCTACCGGTCGGTAGTCATTTAGGCAGGTTACCTTAGTGTTCTTGGGCACAGGGACTATGGTGGTCTACTTGAAACATGTAGGAATTACAGACTCGGTCAGCCAGTTGATCAGCACATGCTCTGAGTACACATCCTGGTAATCCGTCTGACTCTGTGGCCTAGTGAATGTTTAAAGGTCTTACTCACATTGGCTATGGAGCGCGTGATCACACAGTCACACACCAGGGACATAAAAACACAGACAACCAGGTGAACACAAATACACACATGCTGCTGTCAGGTATTACACGTTTTAATATCGAAGTGAGGACCGTGACATGCCTGTGGAGAAGCAAGGACCGGGCTTTCCAATAGAGCTTAGATACATACTGACACCGCATCTCAATTAGTAGAAGTTCTGATCTAGGATCAGATCTCCCCCGTCCATCTTTTTCATCTTACAGGGCAAAACTGATCCTAGATCAGAACTCCTACCGTGAGACTTTGTGAATATGGGCCCAGGAATGTAATGTTTGTTTTGTCTTTGTCCTCAGTTTGACAGCAGACAGCTATGATTGCAGCAGCAGCACAGCCCTGCCCCCAGAGGAGCTCAACCCTTATTGAAGACTTTCTATTGGCCCTGAACCTTATTTAAGAGCTCTGATTGGTCCGGAACTTTTACAAGAGCTCCTATTGGTCCGGAGCTCTTTTTGAAGTCTTCCTGCTGGCCCTGTCTCTTTTTTTGCACACGCCTACACTGATGACCTCACACCCGAGGGCCTCGGATCGAGACACGGGGGTGAATATCATCAAGGACTTTATTCATTCTATTTTCTACTATTTTGATAAATAAAGTCAACATATTTTCTAAAGGGCAGTAAGTATTGAGATGATGGTCTTAGGGGGCATACATAACTTGCACAAACAAATATGAATATGTAAAAAGGTTTATTATCAAGGTGTACAACATTGGCAGCTATGAGCTGAATTGCACTGTACAGCCCATCTGAATATGCATTACCTGAATTCACTATTTTAAAAACATGTTTACTGTATGCAATTATTCATTTACAGGTATTTCCTAATCTTGTATGTAAAATGTATCCATTTATATTCTCAATGTCTCCTTTTCATGTTTTTAACACAAGCAGCTAAAATTGTTCATAGGCATTAGTTATCTTTGTTGAGGGAGGAGATGTACTGTACATGTGTTCTGGTCTTTACAATCCTCTCTCACATTGCAGTCTCCATAATAAAACAACTATTTTATAAAACACCTTGATTGTGCTTTAGGACAGTGTGGTGGAACATTCTAATTCTATAGGTGGAACATTCTAATTCTATAGGTGGAACATTCTAATTCTATAGGTGGAACACATTCTAATTCTATAGGTGTAACACATTCTAATTCTAGAGGTTGAACAATCTAATTCTATAGGTTATAGGTGGAACAATCTAATTCTATAGGTTATAGGTGGAACAATCCAATTCTATAGGTGGAACAATCTAATTCTATAGGTTATAGGTGGAACAATCTAATTCTATAGGTTATAGGTGGAACAATCTAATTCTATAGGTGGAACATTCTAATTCTATAGGTGGAACACATTCTAATTCTATAGGTGGAACACATTCTAATTCTATAGGTGTAACACATTCTAATTCTAGAGGTGGAACAATCTAATTCTATAGGTTATAGGTGGAACAATCTAATTCTATAGGTGGAACATTCTAATTATATAGGTGGAACATTCTAATTCTATAGGTGGAACACATTCTAATTCTAGAGGTGGAACACATTATAATTCTATAGGTGGAACACATTCTAATTCTATAGGTGGAACATTCTAATTCTATAGGTGGAACATTCTAATTCTATAGGTGGAACACATTCTAATTCTATAGGTGGAACACATTCTAATTCTATAGGTGGAACACATCCTAATTCTATAGGTGGAACATTCTAATTATATAGGTGGAACACATTCTAATTCTATAGGTGGAACATTCTAATTCTACAGGTGGAACACATTCTAATTCTATAGGTGGAAAACATTCTAATTCTAAAGGTGGAACACATTCTAATTCTATAGGTGGAACACATTCTAATCCTATAGGTGGAAAACATTCTAATTCTATAGATGGAACACATTACATGGGTGGAACAAATTCTGATTCTATAGATGGAACACATTACATGGGTGGAACAAATTCTGATTCTATAGGTTGAAGATGTTTTTTTCTGTCTTCAAGACCCTACCAGCAACAGTCTGTGATAGTCACTGCTGGGAACCTGCACTCTGAGAACCACTCGTAAAGAAAACCACTGAATACAGTCCATACATGTGGTCAGACAGGAATCTGTCTCTTCAGCCCTTTCCCAAGGATCATAGTCTGTTTAAAAAGACATTTAGTTCTGACAGAGTCAGCATACTGTCGCCACATTTCTGCTTGATGTCTGAGCAATGAATCAACAGAAACATGGATCAAGTGTAACGGACAATCAATCCAGCAAGTCCTTTACAGAAGTACAACATTCATACTAGTCTGGAATTGTGATTGGCATTAACAATATAGTTGTAATTGGCATTAACAATACAGATGTAATTGGCATTAACAATACAGATGTAATTGGCATTAACAATACAGATGTAATTGGCATTAACAATCCAGATGTAATTGGCATTAACAATACAGATGTAATTGGCATTAACAATACAGATGTAATTGGCATTAACAATACAGATGTAATTGGCATTAACAATACAGATGTAATTGGCATTAACAATACAGATGTAATTGGCATTAACAATCCAGATGTAATTGGCATTAACAATACAGATGTAATTGGCATTAACAATACAGATGTAATTGGCATTAACAATACAGATGTAATTGGCATTAACAATCCAGATGTAATTGGCATTAACAATACAGATGTAATTGGCATTAACAATACAGATGTAATTGGCATTAACAATCCAGATGTAATTGGCATTAACAATACAGATGTAATTGGCATTAACAATACAGATGTAATTGGCATTAACAATCCAGATGTAATTGGCATTAACAATCCAGATGTAATTGGCATTAACAATACAGATGTAATTGGCATTAACAATACAGATGTAATTGGCATTAACAATACAGATGTAATTGGCATTAACAATCCAGATGTAATTGGCATTAACAATACAGATGTAATTGGCATTAACAATACAGATGTAATTGGCATTAACAATCCAGATGTAATTGGCATTAACAATACAGATGTAATTGGCATTAACAATACAGATGTAATTGGCATTAACAATACAGATGTAATTGGCATTAACAATACAGATGTAATTGGCATTAACAATACAGATGTAATTGGCATTAACAATACAGATGTAATTGGCATTAACAATACAGATGTAATTGGCATTAACAATACAGATGTAATTGGCATTAACAATACAGATGTAATTGGCATTAACAATACAGATGTAATTGGCATTAACAATACATGAAAAGTTCAGATTGAGAATACGTTGAATGGTTGTAGTAAATAGTGCTTGCAGTAATGACATTGACCGTAATGTGTGAGATGGTTAACTGTTAAGTCTGGTGGATAAATAGAGTATTATTGTTTCACCTAGCAACAACCCTGAACAACAAGCCTGATGTGGAATACGAAAGCACATGTCTCCACTGTGAAGAGCCTGCAGTTAGATGACAGACCAACACAGAGGACTGGCTGCACACAGATAACAACAGTAACAGTATACAACAGCTCCCTGTTGACTAAGTTAGCCCAGAGCAGTGCTGCCATCTGCAGGCTGGAGTTGATCAGTCAGTTAAAGATGACTATGTCAGCCCAGAGCAGTGCTGCCATCTGCAGGCTGGAGTCCATCAGTCAGTTAAAGATGACTATGTCAGCCCAGAGTCCATCAGTCAGTTAAAGATGACTATGTCAGCCCAGAGTCCATCAGTCAGTTAAAGATGACTATGTCAGCCCAGAGTCTATCAGTCAGTTAAAGATGACTATGTCAGCCCAGAGTCTATCAGTCAGTTAAAGATGACTATGTCAGCCCAGAGCAGTGCTGCCATCTGCAGGCTGGAGTCCATCAGTCAGTTAAAGATGACTATGTCAGCCCAGAGCAGTGCTGCCATCTGCAGGCTGGAGTCCATCAGTCAGTTAAAGATGACTATGTCAGTCCAGAGCAGTGCTGCCATCTGCAGGCTGGTGTCGATCAGTCAGTTAAAGTTGACTATGTCAGCCCAGAGCAGTGCTGCCATCTGCAGGCTGGAGTCCATCAGTCAGTTAAAGATGACTATGTCAGTCCAGAGCAGTGCTGCCATCTGCAGGCTGGTGTCGATCAGTCAGTTAAAGATGACTATGTCAGCCCAGAGCAGTGCTGATCAGTCAGTTAAAGATGACCATGTCAGCCCAGAGCAGTGCTGCCATCTGCAGGCTGGAGTCCATCAGTCAGTTAAAGATGACTATGTCAGCCCAGAGCAGTGCTGCCATCTGCAGGCTGGAGTCCATCAGTCAGTTAAAGATGACTATGTCAGTCCAGAGCAGTGCTGCCATCTGCAGGCTAGAGTCTATCAGTCAAATTCAAAATATGTTTCATAAAATGTCTCATAATCATTTAATATTTATTGTACTTTGATATTGTACAAACAATTATTGTAAATCCTGGCAAGAAGGGAGGGGTAGAGAGAGGGAAGAAGGAGGAGGGATAGAGAGAGGGAGGGATAGAGAGAGGGAGGGGAGGGATAGAGAGAGGGAAGAAGGGAGAGGGAGGGAGAGAGAGAGGGAAGAAGGGGAGGGAGGGAGAGAGAGAAGGAAGAAGGGAGAGGGAGGGAGGGAGAGGGATAGGGATGGAGGGAGAGAGGGAGGGATATGGAGAGGGAGGGATAGAGAGAGGGAAGAAGGGGGAGGGAGGGAGAGAGGGAGGGATAGAGAGAGGGAAGAAGGGGGTGGGAGGGAGAGGGGGAGGGATAGAGAGAGGGAGGGGGAGGGATAGAGAGAGTGAGGAGGAGGAGTGAAAGAAAGAGGGAGTGGGTAGGGAGAGGGAGGGGGTAGGGAGGAATAGAGAGAAGGGGTGAGAGGGAGAGAAAGAGAAGGAAGGAGGGACTGAGAGAGGGAAGGAGGGGGAGGGATGGATAGAGAGAGGGAGGTGGGAGGGATAGAGAGAGAGAAAGAGGGGACAGGGAGGGATAGAGAGAGGGAGGTGGGAGGGATAGAGAGAGGGAAGAGTGAAGGATAGAGAGAAGGAAGGGGAGGGATGGAGAGGGGGGTAGGGTGAGGAGGGAGGGAGGCAGGGATAGAGAGAGGGAGGGATAGAGAGTGGGAGGGAGGGATAGAGGGAGGGGCAGGGAGGGATAGATGGAGGGGGGAGGGATAGGGAGAGAGAGGGAAGAGTTGCCCTCTAGTACATATTAAGATAAACTGAAGGGAAGAGGTGACCTCTAGTACATATTAAGATAAGTATGTTAACTGGGATATTCGGGACGGTAGCGTCCCACCACGCCAACAGCCAGTGAAAGTGCAGGGCGCCAAATTCAAAACAACAAAAATCTCATAATTAAAATTCCTCAAGCATACAAGTATTTTACACCATTTTTAAGATACAATTCTCGTTAATCCAGCCACAGTATCTGATTTCAAAAAGGCTTTCCAGCGAAAGCACCTCAAACGATTATGTTAGGTCACCACCAAGTCATAGAAAAACACAGCCATTTTTCCAGCCAAAGAGAGGAGTCACAAAAAGCAGAAATCTAGATACAATGAATCACTAACCTTTGATGATCTTCATCAGATGACACTCATAGGACTTCATGTTACACAATACATGTATGTTTTGTTCGATAATGTGCATATTTATGTCCAAAAATCAAATTTTACATTGGCGTGTTATGTTCAGTAGTTCCAAAACATGCAGTGATTTTGCAGAGAGCCACATCAATTCACAGAAATACTAAAAATAAACATTGATAAAAGATACAACTATTATACATGGAACTTTAGATAAACTTCTCCTTAATGCAACCGCTGTGTCAGATTTGAAAAAACTTTACGGAAAAAGCAAACCATGCAATAATCTGAGTACGGCGCTCAGAGCCCAAACCAGCCAAAGAAATATCCGCCATGTTGTGTAGTCAACATTAGTCAGAAATAGCATTATAAATATTCACTTACCTTTGATGATCTTCATCAGAATGCACTCCCAGGAATCCCAGTTCCACAATAACTGACTCAAAGAGCCCTTATGAGCCCCTCCTTTACAGTAGAAGCCTCAAACAAGTTTCTAAAGACTGTTGACATCTAGTGGAAGCCTTAGGAAGTGACCAATGACCAATATCCCACTGTATCTTCAATAGGGAATGAGTTGAAAAACGACCAACCTCACATTTTCCTGGTTGGATTTTTTCTCAGGTTTTCGCCTGCCATATGAGTTCTGTTTTACTCACAGACATCATTCAAACAGGTTTAGATGCATATTCCAGATTTAACGGCTGAGTAGCAGGCAGTTTACTCTGGGCACCTTATTCATCCAAGCTACTCAATACAGCCCCCCAGTCACCAAGAAGGTAAGAAGTCCATGGGCACACGTGATCATTAACAATACAGGGGCAGCAGAAGACCCCAAAGAGGTGGAATTAACGGAGGATGCAGTAAGACATGTGGATAGAGAAATACATCTACATTCTGGTCATTTGGCAGACGCTCTTATCCAGAGCGTATCACAGTCATTATATTCAACTACGGTAGGTAAGACAACCACATATCAGTCATTACATTACAACTAAGGTAGGATAGACAACCACATATGTCATTACATTACAACTAAGGTAGGATAGACAACCACATATCAGTCATTACATTACAACTAAGGTAGGATAGACAACCACATATCAGTCATTACATTACAACTAAGGTAACGTACATTACATCTAAAGTAATTACATCGGACTCCTCTTCACAACGAGATCCTCTTCAACATGACTCTGTGTCTCCGGTTCTTCTCTGACCTCAGTAAGACCCAGTCCCTCTTCTTTATGGCTACCAGAGCCCACAGTGATGACTTCATCCAGTATACGCCCAGAGTGGGAGACTAACAGGTAATATAATTATAATAATATATAATTATAATAATAGATAATAATAGTAATAATATATCATATAAATAATATATAAATAATATATAATATAAATAATAGTCATTATAGTAATCATTATCATAATAATATAATAATAATAGTAACCATTACCATAATAATAATATAAAATTAATAATAATAATAATGGTAATAATAATAATAATTATATGGTAATGCATATAATAAAATAATAGTAATAATAATACTTAATATAATATAAATAATGATAATAGTAATCATTATAATAATATAAATAATAATAATTGTAATCATTATCATAGTAATAAAATAATAAGAATAGTAATACTAATAATTATAATATATAATGTATTAATAATACTGCATAGAATATATAACAATAATAATAGTATAATACACTGAGTATACAAAACATTAGGAACACCTTAATATTGAGTTGCACCCCCTTTTGCCCTTAGAACAGCCTCAATTCACCAGGGCATGGACTCCACAAGGTGTCAAAAGCGTTCCACATGAATGCTGGCCCAAGTTGACAACAATGCTTCCCACTGCAGCGTTGCAGTTCTTGACACACTCTAACACAAAGCACCTACTACCATACCCTGTTCAAAGGCACTGAAATCTTTTTTCTTGACAGGTAATATAATAATAATAATAATATACTAATATATAATTATAATAATTGTTAATAATAGTAATAATGTATAATACAACTAATTATAAATGGCACACATACACAATCCAGGCCTCTCTTGTCTCAATGCTTAAAAATCCTTCTTTAAACCTCTATGGGATCGGTGTCCCCCCCGCGGGACGGTTGAGCTAACGTAGGCTAATGTGATTAGCATGAGGTTGTAAGTAACAAGAACATTTCTCAGGACATAGACATGTCTTATATGGGCTGAAAGCTTACATTCTTGTTAATCTAACTACACTGTCCAATTTATAGTAGCTATTACAGTGAAAAAATACCATGCTATTTGAGGAGAGTGCACGACAACAAAAACCTTTATCATGGCAACTGGTTTGATACATTCACCTCTGAAGGTAAATAATTTACTTACATTCAGTAATCTTGCTCTGATTTGTCATCCTTCAGGTCTCAGAGATAAATAGTAGCATAGTTTTGTTTAATAAAATCATTTTTTATATTAAAATGTATGAACTGGGTTCTACAGTTTGAACACCTGCTGTGTCATATATGTACAATCATGCATGCGTACATTTCTGGACACAGGGCACCAGGGAGCTGACTTCTGGGGCCTGCCTGACCCCCTGGCTTGCTGGACCTGGGACTCCTCCACGGGGCTGACCCAGCTGGTGTTATTTTTAGGGGTCAGCTTTAATATTGCAGCTAGATTGTGGCTTCTATCAATGTAAATGTCTGCATCATTTCCAAACTCCTGTATGTATTTTTTGTAAGTATTTGTAATATTATTTTTAATATATATATATATATATTTAAATATATTTTCCTTCTTTATTATTTTCCCCTATCCTACCACCTCTACCCTACCACCCCTATCCTACCACCCCTATCCTAATTGGAGTAAACTAATTAAATATATTTCTCTTATTTATTATTTTCCCATATCCTACCACCCCTATCCTAATTGGAGTAAACTAATTAAATATATTTCTCTTATTTATTATTTTCCCCTATCCTACCACCCCTATACTACCACCCCTATACTACCACCCCTATACTACCACCCCTAACCTACCACCCCTATCCTACCACCCCTATCCCTACCACCCCTATTCTACCACCCATCCCTTAATTTGGTTAAACTAACGGCCAACAATACTTAGGTTTCTACTTCCAGTTTATACATACATTTTACAGATAGTTTAACATTAGTTATCTGTTTTTTCTTTTTAGTCCCAGCCTTCAGCTACCCTCAACCATTGTTCCCTCAAATTGTTTTCCGTCACTGAGCAAATTTCAGGTCTGCTGAGCACAAACTTGAACGTTGTTTCCAGCATTTACTGTGAAGTTTTAACTACAGTTTTAACTATGGCCAAGTAGGCTACTGTGACTATTTGATCATAATGCCTACCATCAAAAACAATGGAGAAAATGCATTACATAACATGGTAATTTTAACATGGTAATAGCTGTTCTATCATTCAGCCTACATCAGCAGCCAATGTGTGGTGTTCAACATTCCATGAGACTTTTGGAAAAAACATGCATGGCTTGACATTAACCTGTTTATCCACTTGTAAGGAGGTGACTTAAAATGTGTTTGATGCAAGAAACCACTTTACAAAATAAAATGCATTATTATTCCCATACCATTATTACAGAAAATCAGACAAATTATGCTACCCTCTGCCTATTAGCTACTTATCTTACTCAAGCCTGTCTCAAAATACAACACTGCCCCTTTAAGAGAAAAAAAGCTTCTGTCGAAAAGATCTCAGTTTGTCTCTGTGAATGGTTTGTCCTTTGACAAATCAACTGTAAATGTAGGTGTTCCTCAAGGTTCCGTTTTAGGACCACTATTGTTACATTCAGTAATCAGGGGGTTCTGCCAGCCTGTCCTTAATCCAACAGCCAGAAGGAGCGAGCCAATCAAGATATGGAGACGGCACTCCGGTGTCTGGTTTCCAGTAATTCCACCACCTGGAGTCAGCAACTGGTCTGGTTGGAATATACACTCTCCCCTGCTCAGCTACTGGACTCTCCCCCTTCGTATGCCCCATGGGGTATTAGCCTCCGCTCTTCCCAGAGCAAGAAGTTGAGGTCAACATACCTTCAGCCCATATGTTCGTCCGCCGCTGTCGGCGTACCTGGAAAAGAGCTCGGTCGGCTCTTCGACAAGCGGATGACCACCGGACTTCGGCTCCCTGCTATCGTATCGGGCAGAGGGTATGGTTGTCCACTCGGGACCTTCCCCATTTCTAGAGTCCTTAGTCCCACTGCTGTTATACTGTACCCTCCGTGTTCACCCTACTTTTCACGTGTCCAGGATTAAGTTCTTGTCTCACATTCATGTGTCTTCTGTTTCTAGGCCCATCCCTCCCCCGGTGTCATTGATGGCCAGCCAGCGTACACGGTGAGATGCCTCCTGAGGGTTCGACCACAGGGCAGTGGTTTCCAGTACCTGGTTGACTGGGAGTGTTATGGCCCGAAGGAGAGGTGCTGGGTTCCCGCTAAAGACATCCTGGACCCGGACCTCATAGCTGATTTTCACCACCGACACCCCAGTCACCCTGATCTATTTCACCAGTCTTCGTGATTGTCTCAACCCACCTCCAGGTGTCACCTGTTTCCTCATTAGCCCCTGGGTATTTATTCCTGTGTTCCCTGTTTGTCTGTCTAGTTTTGTCAAGTCAACCAGCGTGTGATGTCCGTGCTCCTGCTTTTTCTTATCTCTCTTTTGCTAGTTCTCCCAGTTTTGACCCTTGCCTGCCTTGACTTTGTACCCACCTGCCTGACCATTCTGCCTGCCTTGACTCTGAACCCACCTGCCTGACCATACTGCCTGCCTTGACTCTGAACCCACCTGCCTGACCATTCTGCCTGCCTTGACTCTGAACCCACCTGCCTGACCATTCTGCCTGCCTTGACTCTGAACCCACCTGCCTGACCATACTGCCTGCCCTGACCTCGAGCCTGCCTGCCACTCTATCTCCTGGACTCTGACCTTGTTATGATAATTTTGCCTGTCCACGACCAATCTCTTGCCTGCCCCTTGGATTATAATAAATATCAGAGACTCGAACCATCTACCTTCCATGTCTGTATCTGGGTCCCGCCCTGTGCAGTTATAATTATACTGTGTTACGCACGCCTCTATGAAGAGGGAACGCAACACCCTGCTACAACTAAACTCTCCGTGAAGTGAAAAATGTATGGACTGTATGTGCGAGTAAGGATGACAACAGGCAGAATGTGGTAACGTTTACAAGGACTTTATTCCTTTACACGGTAATATGGGGAAAAGGGGCTGGACGGAACCAAAGCAAAGAAAGTAAATCTCAAAGCCCCCCCTCTCCTTATCTTACCTGCCTACCCACCTAATTTAGCACCACCTGGTGCCCTAACCAAAATACAGGGGGTGGTCCGCCCAGGTCTTACCTAGTGTGCCTAGACAGTGAATATACTACGGGTATATGTATGCCTGCGGGCCTCTTGCCTAAGCACTCCCAAGGTGCCTTCCCCTTTCCCCCTGGGAACAAATTAAACAGAATATTAAACAATTTCACAAACAAACTAAAAAACAAAGGACATCACATAAGCTCTACCTGAGCAACAAACTCACAGAACATACCAACTTCCCAGCAATGAACTCCCATCAAAATCAACCTCTAGCAAAATCTCTCTATCACAATCAATCGCTCTGCAATGACCTCCCAGCAAATCGCACTGCAATGACCTCCCAGCAAATCTCACTGCAATCCCTACCTCCAAAATCTCTCTAGCAAAATCTCTCTATGCAATGACCTCCCAGCAATGACCTCCCAGCAATGACCTCCCAGCAATGACCTCCCAGCAATGACCTCCCAGCAAATCTCTCCCAGCAATCCCTACCTCCAAAATCTCTCTCTCCTGAACAGACCACTGGCTTTTATATAGCTTCAGAATGAACTGGAGACAGCTGTGTCTTGACGAGGGGGCGGGGTCAGCTCTCCAATTAGCCCTGGAGTCGACCAATCAGCTGCTTGAGGGATTTCAGGAAGCCATTTCCTGAAATAAAACACATGCAAATACACAAACTACAACACATAAACTGGGGAACGTAACATACTGTATTAACTATACTAGAAATGAGATATGGACAGAACATGTATTATATTAAGTGCTTCTTTTTGACTTTAAAAATCACTTTTTTGTGCTTTATAAAAATATAGTTTTTGTTGTTGTTGAGTAATTTGATGTAAAATGTATTGTATAATATTAAAGTACTTATTTTACACTATTTGACTGTGCGTCTCTGGAACTCAAAATGGTTTCACATTTGTAATTAATATATACTTTGTAATTAATATATACTTTGTAATTGTATTTATTAAGATCCCCATTAGTTCCTGCCAAGGCAGCAGCTTCTCTTCCTGGGTTTATTATGGTTCCCCATTAGTTCCTGTCAAGGCAGCAGCTACTCTTCCTGGGTTTATTATGGATCCCCATTAGTTTCTGCCAAGGCAGCAGCTAATCTTCCTGGGGTTTATTATGGATCCCCATTAGTTCCTGCCAAGGCAGCAGCTACTCTTCCTGGGTTTATTATGGATCCCCATTAGTTCCTGCCAAGGCAGCAACTACTCTTCCTGGGGTTTATTATGGATCCCCATTAGTTCCTGCCAAGGCAGCAGCTACTCTTCCTGGGTTTATTATGGATCCCCATTAGTTCCTGCCAAGGCAGCAGCTACTCTTCCTGGGTTTATTATGGATCCCCATTAGTTCCTGCCAAGGCAGCAACTACTCTTCCTGGGGTTTATTATGGATCCCCATTAGTTTCTGCCAAGGCAGCAGCTAATCTTCCTGGGGTTTATTATGGATCCCCATTAGTTCCTGCCAAGGCAGCAGCTACTCTTCCTGGGGTTTATTATGGATCCCCATTAGTTCCTGCCAAGGCAGAAGCTGCTCTTCCTGGGGTTTATTATGGATCCCCATTAGTTCCTGCCAAGGCAGCAGCTACTCTTCCTGGGGTTTATTATGGATCCCCATTAGTTCCTGCCAAGGCAGCAGCTACTCTTCCTGGGGTTTATTATGGATCCCCATTAGTTCCTGCCAAGGCATCAGCTACTCTTCCTGGGTTTATTATGGATCCCCATTAGTTCCTGCCGAGGCAGTAGCTTCTCTTCCTGGGGTCCGACAAAATTAAGTCAGGTACACAATTTAAAAAACATTCATAACAGATTTCACAACATACTAAATGTGTGCCCTGATGTCCCTACTCCACTACCACATATCTACAACACAAAATCCATGTGTACGTATGTGTATAGTGTGTATGTTATCATGTGTGTATGCATGTGTCTGTGTCTATGTTTGTGTCTCTTCACAGTCCCCGCTGTTCCATAAGGTGTATTTTTATGTTTTTTAAATCTGATTCTACTTCTGCATCAGTTACCTGATGTGGAATATAGTTCCATGTAGTCATGGCTCTATGTAGTACTGTGGAATAGAGTTCCATGTAGTCATGGCTCTATGTAGCACTGTGGAATAGAGTTCCATGTAGTCATGGCTCTATGTAGTACTGTGGAATAGAGTTCCATGTAGTCATGGCTCTATGTAGTACTGTGTGCCTCCCATCGTCTCTTCTGGACTTGGGGACTGTGAAGAGACCTCTGGTGGCATGTCTTGTGGGGTATGCATGGGTGTCCGAGCTGTGTGCTAGTAGTTTAAACAGGCAGCTTGGTTCATTCAACATGTCAATACCTCTCACAAATACCAGTAGTTATGAAGTCAATCTCTCCTAAAGATGGGAAAAAAGGAAGGGGCCTAGACAGCTGCCCTGGGGAATTCCTGATTTTACCGGTTATGTTGGAGGCTTCCATTAAAGAACACCCTCTGTGTTCTGTTAGACAGGTAACTCTTTATCCACATTATAGCGGGGGGTGTAAAGCCATAACACACACGTTTTTCCAGCAGTAGACTGATTAATAATGTCAAAAGCCGCACTGAAGTCTAACAAGACAGCCCCCACAATAATTGTCAAAAGGGGCTCCTGAGTGGCGCAGCGGTCTAAGGCACTGCATCGCAGTGCTAGAGGCGTCACTACAGATCCTGGTTCGATTCCAGGCTGTATCACAACCGTCCGTGATTGGGAGTCCCATAGGAGGGCACAGCATGGTTAGGGTTTGGCTGAGGTCGGCCGTCATTGTAAATAAGATATTTTTTCTAACTGACTTGCATGGTTAAATAAAGATAAAAAAAAAAAAGCTGCACTGAAGTAATTTGTGTAGGTACTTGTTGAGTGTCCTTCCCTATAAGCGTGCTGAAAGTTTGTTAATTTGTTTACTGTAAAATAGCATTGTATCTGGTCAAACACTATTTTTTCCAAAAGTTTACTAAGGGTTGGTAACAGGCTGATTGGTTGGCTATTTGAGCCAGTAAAGGGGGCTTTACTATTCTCAGGTAGCAGAATTAAGTTTGCTTCCCTCCAGGCCTGAGGGGACACACTTTTTGGTAGGCTTAAATTGAAAATATGGCAAATAGGAGTGGCAATATCGTCCGCTATTATCCTCAGTACATTAAAACTGTTAGTTGGTATTGGTGAACTCGATTAGTTCACATGAACACAATCATAATTTCATTCCTCTAAACAAATGACATCTTTCATTCCATGATTGTGATGGAGCTGACTACAGTATGTTCCCAGAAAGTCAGTGAGCTCAAGTCTTGATTCTACCTTTAGTTGGCAGAATGGGACAACTAAAGGAACTCCTACTGGTACAGTATGTCATCAACCAAGCATCATTTGTTGCACATCAAAAGAGAGAAAGAGAGTGAGAGAGGAGGGAGAGAGCGAGAGAGCGAGAGAGGAGGAAGAGAGCGAGAGAGGAGGGAGAGAGCGAGAGAGGAGGGAGAGGAGGGAGAGAGCGAGAGAGGAGGGGGGTAGAGCGAGAGAAGAGGGAGAGAGCGAGAGAGGAGGGAGAGAGGGAGAGAGCGAGAGAGGAGCGAGAGAGGCACTTCACTGTGCAGTGACTGAAGATACATAAAACATGAGACAAAAATACGGTCAAATTTTTTTTTTATTGAGGTCTCTTCTCATGTTATCAAAAACCTTTAAAAATAGGATCTCTTCATGTTATCAAAAACCTTTAAAAATAGGATCTCTTCATGTTATCAAAAACCTTTAAAAATAGGATCTCTTCATGTTATCAAAAACCTTTAAAAATAGGATCTCTTCATGTTATCAAAAACCTTTAAAAATAGGATCTCTTCATGTTATCAAAAACCTTTAAAAATAGGATCTCTTCATGTTATCAAAAACCTTTAAAAATAGGATCTCTTCATGTTATCAAAAACCTTTAAAAATAGGATCTCTTCATGTTATCAAAAACCTTTAAAAATAGGATCTCTTCATGTTATCAAAAACCTTTAAAAATAGGATCTCTTCATGTTATCAAAAACCTTTAAAAATAGGATCTCTTCATGTTATCAAAAACCTTTAAAAATAGGATCTCTTCATGTTATCAAAAACCTTTAAAAATAGGATCTCTTCATGTTATCAAAAACCTTTAAAAATAGGATCTCTTCATGTTATCAAAAACCTTTAAAAATAGGATCTCTTCATGTTATCAAAAACCTTTAAAAATAGGATCTCTTCATGTTATCAAAAACCTTTAAAAATAGGATCTCTTCATGTTATCAAAAACCTTTAAAAATAGGATCTCTTCATGTTATCAAAAACCTTTAAAAATAGGATCTCTTCATGTTATCAAAAACCTTTAAAAATAGGATCTCTTCATGTTATCAAAAACCTTTAAAAATAGGATCTCTTCATGTTATCAAAAACCTTTAAAAATAGGATCTCTTCATGTTATCAAAAACCTTTAAAAATAGGATCTCTTCATGTTATCAAAAACCTTTAAAAATAGGATCTCTTCATGTTATCAAAAACTAGTTTAATTGAGATCTCTCCTCATTTAATTAAAAAACCTCCACAAGCTCTTTGAACAAAAAGCTTAAAACAGCTTATTCCTTGTAAACAGCATCAACACAACAAGCAAAACACCGTGGGTCCATACTTACGAACTCTGAATGAACCCTTAAACCTTTTTATAAACTAAGTTAGCTGTCCCAATTAGAAGCCTTGCTTCCGAGACGCACTCGCAATACGGTTAACTCAGAGTTCGTCAGTATGGACTCTGTACCTTTAAGGAATCAACCACAAAACCAGAACATGGTAAAATACAACAGAATGACAGTCTCTCAGGGGTCGGTTGGTTCCTGAAGCTCAATACCAGGACATGGTAAAGACTACAGAATGACAGTCTCTCAGGGGTCGGTTGGATCCCGAAGCTCAATACCAGAACATGGTAAAATACAACAGAATGACAGTCTCTCAGGGGTCGGTTGGTTCCTGAAGCTCAATACCAGGACATGGTAAAGACTACAGAATGACAGTCTCTCAGGGGTCGGTTGGTTCCTGAAGCTCAATACCAGGACATGGTAAAGACTACAGAATGAGTCTCTCAGGGGTCGGTTGGTTCCTGAAGCTCAAAGCTTTCTCTAAATGGCAGCTTCTTTTTTCTCAGCATTGTCTTCACCAAAAAGCCACAGACTTTGTCCCAAATGGAACCGTTTTCCCTACAGAGTGCACTACATTTGACCAGGACCCATAGCTTAGTCCTGGAATAAAAAGCTAGTTCAATGGATATTCTCCATTAAGCATCTATTTTTTGGTCACTAGTGCACTATGTAGGAAATAGGGTCCCTTTTGGGCCACAAGCAGAGAAGGGACAGTCTCTCCTTGCAGTACTGTGACATCATGACATTCAAGGTCAGTTGTGGAATCAGTCCACCCGTAGAGCTCCAGAAAACTTAAAGAAATACTCTCTCTCTCTCTTACGCTTACACCCTCTCTCTTGGTTTAGGCCTCTCCCTTTCTCATGGATTAGCACTTCATGGCTGGAGGGGGGGGGGGGGGTCTTGGCTGGTAGATTGGGTGTCTCCTCTCCCCTCTCTGCTCCGCTCCGGTCTCCTCCTCTCTCTCCCCTCCCTCCTCCCCTCCCCTTCTCTCTTTTTCTCCGCTCTCCTCTCTCACTAGCTGGGGTCTGATGGTTTGTTCAGTTCCACCTTCACTCCTTTCTCTCCAGCTCCTGGAAACACACAGAGACAGACAGACAGACAGACAGACAGACAGACAGACAGACAGACAGACAGACAGACAGACAGACAGACAGACAGACAGACAGACAGACAGACAGACAGACAGACAGACAGAGGTCAGAGGCTGACAGTGAGATGATTCTCCTAGGTTTGTGGAAAGGTGTTTAACATAAAACTTGAATTAAACGCAGAGTCTCAAACAGCCGCCTGTCCCTTTTAAAAGCTGGGCATCGGCACAGATTTCAGCAATAAACAACTGTTTAAAATAAACACCGGGTCGAAGTAACGTGTTTACCAGGTTACCATGGACACAACTATTATATTTCCACAGGCATGTGCATTAAAAACATTTGTAAAAAAAATTCTGTCGTTGTTGCTAGCCATGGCGCCACCAAAAACAAAACAGCCCGTCTCTAAATAGAAGCCCGTCTCTAAATAGAAGCCAGTCTCTAAATAGAAGCCAGTCTCTAAATAGAAGCCCGTCTCTAAATAGAAGCCCGTCTCTAAATAGAAGCCCGTCTCAAATAGAAGCCCGTCTCTAAATAGAAGCCCGTCTCTAAATAGAAGCCTGTCTCTAAATAGAAGCCTGTCTCTAAATAGAAGCCTGTCTCTAAATAGAAGCCTGTCTCAAATAAGCGCCTGTTGTGTTCAATCATTGACTTAAATAAATGCCTGGGCAATTAATGAAAGTTTTACAGTACATACAGTGATATCCTCATAGTAAGAGGTTTACCTGTTAAGTATTTCTCTTTAGCCCTGGCTCGCTCATCAGCATCAAAATACCACACTGTGATGGCATACCTGGAGAGGAAGAGGTCAGAATTTACATCTCTGGGAGGGAGACACCAGAGATAATAGACCAAGTTCTGGACAGGTGAGACAGGTGATATAGGTTATACAGGTGAGGGTGTGTTATAAAGGTGTTTTAAGAAAAGTTAAAGGTGTGTTATACAGGTGTGTTTTAAGAAAAGTTATAAAGGTGAGTTATAAAGGTGTGTTATAAGAAAAGTTAAAGGTGTGTTATAAGGTGTGTTATAAAGGTGTGTTATAAAGGTGTGTTATAAAGGTGCGTTATAAAGGTGTGTTATAAAGGTGTGTTATTAGAAAAGTTAAAGGTGTGTTATAAAGGTGTGTTATAAAGGTGTGTTAAGAAAAGTTAAAGGTGTGTTATTAGAAAAATTAAAGGTGTATTATAAGATGTTATACGATGCGTTATACGGGTGTTATTAAGGTGCGTTATAAAGGTGTGTTAAGAAAAGTTAAAGGTGTGTTATTAGAAAAGTTAAAGGTGTGTTATAAAGGTGTGTTATAAAGGTGTGTTATAAGAAAAGTTAACGGTGTGTTATAAGGTGTGTTATAAAGGTGTGTTAAAAAAGTTAAAGGTGTGTTATTAGAAAAATTAAAGGTGTGTTATAAGGTGTGTTATAAGATGAGTTATACGGGTGTTATAAAGGTTAGTTATACAGGTGAGTTATACAGGTGCGTTATAAAGGTGTGTTATAAGATGAGTTATAAAGATGTGTTAAGAAAAGTTAAAGGTGTGTTATAAGATGAGTTAAAGGTGTGTTATAAGATGAGATAAAGGTGTGTTATAAGATGAGATAAAAGTGTGTTATAAGATGAGTTATAAAGGTGTGTTATAAGATGAGTTATAAAGGTGTGTTATAAGATGTGTTATAAAGGTGTGTTATAAGATGAGTTAAAGGTGTGTTATAAGATGAGTTATAAAGGTGCGTTATAAGATGAGTTATAAAGGTGCGTTATAAGATGAGTTATAAAGGTGTGTTATAAGATGTGTTATAAAGGTGTGTTATAAGATGAGTTAAAGGTGTGTTATAAGATGAGTTATAAAGGTGTGTTATAAGATGTGTTATAAAGGTGTGTTATAAGATGAGTTAAAGGTGTGTTATAAGATGAGTTATAAAGGTGTGTTATAAGATGAGTTAAAGGTGTGTTATAAGATGAGTTAAAGGTGTGTTATAAGATGTGTTATAAGATGAGTTATAAAGGTGTGTTATAAGATGTGTTATAAAGGTGTGTTATAAGATGAGTTAAAGGTGTGTTATAAGATGAGTTATAAAGGTGTGTTATAAGATGAGTTAAAGGTGTGTTATAAGATGAGATAAAGGTGTGTTATAAGATGAGTTATAAAGGTGTGTTATAAGATGTGTTATAAAGGTGTGTTATAAGATGAGTTAAAGGTGTGTTATAAGATGAGTTAAAGGTGTGTTATAAGGTGTGTTATAAGATGTGTTATAAAGGTGTGTTATAAGATGAGTTAAAGGTGTTTTATAAGATGTGTTATAAAGGTGTTATAAGATGAGTTAAAGGTGTGTTATAAGATGAGTTATAAAGGTGTGTTATAAGATGAGTTAAAGGTGTGTTATAAGGTGTGTTAAAGGTGTGTTATAAGATGAGTCAGTTTAACTTGACCAGGTTGTTATTTTAGTTAGTTTAACTTGACCAGGTAAGGTACTAACCTGATAGCGTGGGCGGGCTGGACCTCGTGTGGGTTCCGTCTGTCTGACCAGAAAAACAGCAACCGGTCAAACTTAGGCTCGATGTCGGCGAACTGAGCTTTACCCTCTGGGAAGATACGCAGAACACCCCCATGTTCCTGGAACAGAACATATCAATCAAATAATCAATCAGAACACCCCCATGTTCCTGGAACAGAACATATCAATCAAATAATCAATCAGAACACCCCCATGTTCCTGGAACAGAACATATCAATCAAATAATCAATCAGAACACCCCCATGTTCCTGGAACAGAACATATCAATCAAATAATCAATCAGAACACCCCCATGTTCCTGGAACAGAACATATCAATCAAATAATCAATCAGAACACCCCCATGTTCCTGGAACAGAACAGATGTGAGAACAGACCACAACAATAGAATGACAGATGACACATGTATTTAGTACTCTGCTATAGAAAGAAATGGGTTTGACTACAAGGTCAACAGACAGATCATAGCAGCACTAAGAGCAACAAACTGTTTGAAAGGATGAGAAGGCCATTTAAAGGACCTACGGCTGAATCAGTTACAAACATGGAACTAGAAAAGAGAAGAAAAAGACCGTTCCACCTTCTGGGTCTGTGTTCCAAATGGCTCCCTAGTCCCTTAAGAATGAACTACTGTTGACCAGGAAGTGACAGTCTAGGGAATAGGGTGCCATTTGGGACACTCAGGTGGAGGAGGACTTAGGGAGGAGAGCTGTGGATAGGAAGCGGTGTGGGAACGGTCTTTCCTGCTGAGCAATCAGAAGAATAATCTAACAGGAAAAGAGTTAGTTTGGATATTTAATACCTTGGTATCTCAGTCTCTGTGCTAGAGGGTTAATTTCAGTATAACTGTAGACAGTAATATTTAATACCTTGGTATCTCAGTCTCTGTGCTAGAGGGTTCATTTCAGTATAACTGTAGACAGTAATATTTAATACCTTGGTATCTCAGTCTCTGTGCTAGAGGGTTCATTTCAGTATAAATGGAGACAGTAATATTTAATACCTTGGTATCTCAGTCTCTGTGCTAGAGGGTTCATTTCAGTATAATGGTAGACAGTAATATTTAATACCTTGGTATCTCAGTCTCTGTGCTAGAGGGTTCATTTCAGTATAACTGTAGACAGTAATATTTAATACCTTGGTATCTCAGTCTCTGTGCTAGAGGGTTCATTTCAGTATAATGGTAGACAGTAATATTTAATACCTTGGTATCTCAGTCTCTGTGCTAGAGGGTTTATTTCAGTATAATGGTAGACAGTAATATTTAATACCTTGGTATCTCAGTCTCTGTGCTAGAGGGTTCATTTCAGTATAACTGTAGACAGTAATATACCTTGGTGTCCCAGTCTCTGTGCTAGAGGGTTCATTTCAGTATAAATGGAGACAGTAATATTTAATACCTTGGTATCTCAGTCTCTGTGCTAGAGGGTTCATTTCAGTATAATGGTAGACAGTAATATTTAATACCTTGGTATCTCAGTGCTAGAGGGTTCATTTCAGTATAATGGTAGACAGTAATATTTAATACCTTGGTATCTCAGTCTCTGTGCTAGAGGGTTCATTTCAGTATAACGGTAGACAGTAATATGTAATACCTTGGTATCTCAGTCTCTGTGCTAGAGGGTTCATTTCAGTATAACTGGAGACAGTAATATTTAATACCTTGGTATCTCAGTCTCTGTGCTAGAGGGTTCATTTCAGTATAACTGGAGACAGTAATATTTAATACCTTGGTATCTCAGTCTCTGTGCTAGAGGGTTCATTTCAGTATAACTGGAGACAGTAATATTTAATACCTTGGTATCTCAGTCTCTGTGCTAGAGGGTTCATTTCAGTATAACGGTAGACAGTAATACTTAATACCTTGGTATCTCAGTCTCTGTGCTAGAGGGTTCATTTCAGTATAACTGGAGACAGTAATATTTAATACCTTGGTATCTCAGTCTCTGTGCTAGAGGGTTCATTTCAGTATAACGGTAGACAGTAATACTTAATACCTTGGTATCTCAGTCTCTGTGCTAGAGGGTTCATTTCAGTATAACTGGAGACAGTAATATTTAATACCTTGGTATCTCAGTCTCTGTGCTAGAGGGTTCATTGCAGTATAACTGGAGACAGTAATATACCTTGGTATCTCAGTCTCTGTGCTAGAGGGTTCATTGCAGTATAACTGGAGACAGTAATATACCTTGGTATCTCAGTCTCTGTGCTAGAGGGTTCATTTCAGTATAACTGTAGACAGTAATACTTAATACCTTGGTATCTCAGTCTCTGTGCTAGAGGGTTCATTTCAGTATAACGGTAGACAGTAATACCTAATACCTTGGTATCTCAGTCTCTGTGCTAGAGGGTTCATTTCAGTATAACGGTAGACAGTAATACTTAATACCTTGGTATCTCAGTCTCTGTGCTAGAGGGTTCATTTCAGTATAACTGGAGACAGTAATATACCTTGGTGTCCCAGTCTTTATTTAGGTAGTATATACAGGTGACACATCGCCCGTCTCCGTTCGGATTGTCCACATGGCGTACGTATCCGGTCCCGTTGCCTGGGTAACACGCCACCATCGCCTAGACAACAGAACAGAAACATTATGATGATTGCCTTGGAAGGAGATGATTAGTCCTGACACTCTTAAGAACGTGATACCATTACTCATGCCAACATTAACTGTCCCTCACGATTAGACCTAGGAAGGTGACCCACACACACTCCCGCTATGAATGTTACACCCTCCGTTATTGATGTTACAGTCTAAAATAGACATTCAAATAAAAATAATTTGGAATGTTTAAAAAAAAATGTCAACGGAAGTTGCAGAACCTTAGAATTGCATAATTATAGGTAGACACCACCCCCTGACAGGTAGACACCACCCCCTGACAGGTAGACACCACCCCCTGACAGGTAGACACCACCCCCTGACAGGTAGACACCACCCCCTGACAGGAAGCCTGAATAGTAGACAAGCCAGACACCACACCCTGACAGGTAGACACCATCCCCTGACAGGTAGACACCACACCCTGACAGGTAGACACCACACCCTAACAGGAAGCCTGAATAGTAGACAAGCCAGACACCACACCCTGACAGGTAGACACCACCCCCTGACAGGTAGACACCACCCCCTGACAGGAAGCCTGAATAGTAGACAAGCCAGACACCACACCCTGACAGGTAGACACCATCCCCTGACAGGTAGACACCACACCCTGACAGGTAGACACCACACCCTAACAGGAAGCCTGAATAGTAGACAAGCCAGACACCACACCCTAAATGAACCTATTGATGCACAAATATGTTTTTCTAGTACATGCCCCCATGCAGTCTTTTAATTGTAGATTTAAAAGCTCACTGTGTGAAAATAACTCCAAATATATGTTGTATCATTTATTTTCCCTGAGCCTCCTTTGGCCATGCTCAGTCTGATCATGTGGGCTTGATGATACACATTTAAATATATTTACATACACAGCCCTGATGGCAGATAGGATCATCTAGACCAGGGGTCCAGAGCCTGCTGCTCTTCTGTTCTACCTGGTAATTCATTGCACCTACCTGGTGTCCCAGGTCTAAATGAGTCCCTGATTAAAGGGGAATCACCTGCCTGGTGTCCCAGGTCTAAATGAGTCCCTGATTAAAGGGGAATCACCTGCCTGGTGTCCCAGGTCTAAATGAGTCCCTGATTAAAGGGGAATCACCTGCCTGGTGTCCCAGGTCTAAATGAGTCCCTGATTAAAGGGGAATCACCTACCTGGTGTCCCAGGTCTAAATGAGTCCCTTGATTAAAGGGGAATCACCTACCTGGTGTCCCAGGTCTAAATGAGTCCCTGATTAAAGGGGAATCACCTACCTGGTGTCCCAGGTCTAAATGAGTCCCTGATTAAAGGGGAATCACCTACCTGGTGTCCCAGGTCTAAATGAGTCCCTGATTAAAGGGGAATCACCTACCTGGTGTCCCAGGTCTAAATGAGTCCCTGATTAAAGGGGAATCACCTACCTGGTGTCCCAGGTCTAAATGAGTCCCTGATTAAAGGAGAATCACCTACCTGGTGTCCCAGGTCTAAATGAGTCCCTGATTAAAGGGGAATCACCTGCCTGGTCCGTAAATGCTAACTTTGAGACATGTATGCATAAATATGATGTTTTAACCTTCTTTTAAACACTTAAACCAGTATTTTTACACAAGATATGAGCCTTGTGAAATGTCCTAGGCTACATCAACAGATGGAATCGCTTTACATATACGGAAAAGAAAGATTTGACATGATTAGTCTCGGTGTGTTACGAGCCCAGGGAGGCTAGTCTGCTATAATGCCATGGTAATAATACTGTTTCTATGATGTTGGTGTAACCGGATAGAGGAACATGGACTAACACGCAGACAGGCGAGGTGCTTCATGACGACTGAACAAGTCTCTGTTCCAGGAACATCCTGAGCTCCTCTGTCTGCGTTGTGCACGTGGCTTCTTCTGGGTTAAACTAGGTGCATATACAATTTCATGCAAACCTCCAAGATTTATGGGTGAAGTCACATCCAAATCCTACAATATCGTGTTTGTTTTGAAACACACTGCAGTTGCTCTCTAAACGTAACCAATGTTGTACTAAAGATACACTATATCTACAGCAGTATGTGAAGACCCCTTCACACGAGTGGAGCCACACTACATCAGCCACAGCCGTTGCTGACAGGTGTATAATATCGAGCACAGAGCCATGTAATCTCCATAGACAAATATGGGATTGGCGGATGCCAGGAGAACTACCTATCCGAAATGCATAGTGCCAACTGTAAAGTTTGGTGGAGGAGGAATAATGGTCTGGGTCTGTTTTTAATGGTTCGGGCTAGGCCTCCTTCAGCATGACATCGCCCCCGTGCACAAAAGCGAGGGCCTTACAGAAAAGGTTTGTCGAGATCGGTGTGGAAGAACTTGACTGGCCTGCTGAGAGTGACCTAAGCCCCATCAAACACCTTAAGTATGAATTGGAACGCTGACTACGAGCCAGGCCCAATCGCTCAACATCAGTACCCGGCCTCACTGATGCTCTTGTGACTGAATGGAAGCAAGTCCCCACAGCAATGTTCCTACATCTAGTGGAAAGCCTTCCCAGAAGACTGGAGGCTGTTATAGCAGCAATGTTCCAACATCTAGTGGAAAGCCTTCCCAGAAGAGTGGAGGCTGTTATAGCAGCAATGTTCCAACATCTAGTGGAAAGCCTTCCCAGAAGAGTGGAGGCTGTTATAGCAGCAATGTTCCAACATCTAGTGGAAAGCCTTCCCAGAAGAGTGGAGGCTGTTGTAGCAGCAATGTTCCAACATCTAGTGGAAAGCCTTCCCAGAAGAGTGGAGGCTGTTATAGCAGCAAAGGGGGGACCAACTCCATATTAACACCCATGATTTTAGAATGAGATGTCCGACGAGCATGTGTCCACATACTTTTAAAGGTTAGATGCTCTGTCTCAAGAGTTAAATGTCTAATGATTAGTAGCTCTGTCTCAGAGTTAAATGTGTTTAATGGTTAGTAGCTCTGTGTCAGAGTTAAATGTCTAATGATTAGTAGCTCTGTCTCAGAGTTAAATGTCTAATGATTAGTAGCTCTGTGTCAGAGTTAAATGTCTAATGATTAGTAGCTCTGTCTCAGAGTTAAATGTCTAATGATTAGTAGCTCTGTGTCAGAGTTAAATGTCTAATGATTAGTAGCTCTGTGTCAGAGTTAAATGTCTAATGATTAGTAGCTCTGTCTCAGAGTTAAATGTGTTTAATGGTTAGTAGCTCTGTGTCAGAGTTAAATGTCTAATGATTAGTAGCTCTGTCTCAGAGTTAAATGTCTAATGATTAGTAGCTCTGTGTCAGAGTTAAATGTCTAATGATTAGTAGCTCTGTGTCAGAGTTATATGTCTAATGATTAGTAGCTCTGTCTCAGAGTTATATGTCTAATGGTTAGTAGCTCTGTCTCAGAGTTATATGTCTAATGATTAGTAGCTCTGTGTCAGAGTTATATGTCTAATGATTAGTAGCTCTGTGTCAGAGTTATATGTGTTTAATGATTAGTAGCTCTGTGTCAGAGTTAAATGTCTAATGATTAGTAGCTCTGTCTCAGAGTTATATGTCTAATGATTAGTAGCTCTGTGTCAGAGTTATATGTCTAATGATTAGTAGCTCTGTCTCAGAGTTATATGTCTAATGATTAGTAGCTCTGTGTCAGAGTTATATGTGTTTAATGATTAGTAGCTCTGTCTCAGAGTTATATGTGTTTAACAACCTCTTCCTCAACAGACGAAGAAGCTGATGAGGACTACAGGAAACAGAACAGACCCCATTCACATCGACGGGGCTGTAGTGGATTGGGTCGAGAGCTTCAAGTTTCTCGGTGTCCACATCACTTTTTTCCATTTCACCTTTATTTAACCAGGTAGGCTAGTTGAGAACAAGTTCTCATTTACAACTGCGACGTGGCCAAGATAAAGCGTAGCAGTGTGAACAGACAACACAGAGTACTTCCGGATTGGATTTTTCTCAGGCTTTCACCTGCAACATTTTTCTGTTATACTCACAGACAATATTTTTCAGTTTTGGAAACTTAAGCTGTCAATCATATGCATATTCTAGCATCTTGTCCTGACAAAATATCCCGTTAACTACGGGAATGTTTTTTTTCTCAAAAAATGAAAATACTGCCCCCTAGTCACAAAAGGTTTTAATAGACCAGGTCATATTCACTGAGTGGTTTAATAGACCAGGTCATATTCACTGAGTGGTTTAATAGACCAGGTCATATCCACTGAGAGGTTTAATAGACCAGGTCATATCCACTGAGGGGTTTAATAGACCAGGTCATATTCATATCCACTGCGGGGTTTAATAGACCAGGTCATATTCATATCCACTGAGGGGTTTAATAGACCAGGTCATATCCACTGAGAGGTTTAATAGACCAGGTCATATTCACTGAGGGGTTTAATAGACCAGGTCATATTCATATCCACTGAGTGGTTTAATAGACCAGGTCATATTCACTGAGTGGTTTAATAGACCAGGTCATATTCATATTCACTGAGGGGTTTAATAGACCAGGTCATATCCACTGAGAGGTTTAATAGACCAGGTCATATTCACTGAGGGGTTTAATAGACCAGGTCATATTCATATCCACTGAGTGGTTTAATAGACCAGGTCATATTCACTGAGTGGTTTAATAGACCAGGTCATATTCACTGAGGGGTTTAATAGACCAGGTCATATTCATATCCACTGCGGGGTTTAATAGACCAGGTCATATTCATATCCACTGAGGGGTTTAATAGACCAGGTCATATTCATATCCACTGAGGGGTTTAATAGACCAGGTCATATTCACTGAGGGGTTTAATAGACCAGGTCATATACATATCCACTGAGGGGTTTAATAGACCAGGTCATATTCACTGAGGGGTTTAATAGACCAGGTCATATCCACTGAGGGGTTTAATAGACCAGGTCATATTCATATCCACTGAGGGGTTTAATAGACCAGGTCATATTCATATCCACTGAGGGGTTTAATAGACCAGGTCATATTCATATCCACTGAGGGGTTTAATAGACCAGGTCATATTCACTGAGGGGTTTAATAGACCAGGTCATATTCATATCCACTGAGTGGTTTAATAGACCAGGTCATATTCACTGAGGGGTTTAATAGACCAGGTCATATTCACTGAGGGGTTTAATAGACCAGGTCATATTCACTGAGTGGTTTAATAGACCAGGTCATATTCACTGAGGGGTTTAATAGACCAGGTCATATTCACTGAGGGGTTTAATAGACCAGGTCATATCCACTGAGTGGTTTAATAGACCAGGTCATATTCATATCCACTGAGGGGTTTAATAGACCAGGTCATATTCACTGAGGGGTTTAATAGACCAGGTCATATTCACTGAGGGGTTTAATAGACCAGGTCATATTCAATGAGTGGTTTAATAGACCAGGTCATATTCACTGAGGGGTTTAATAGACCAGGTCATATACACTGAGGGGTTTAATAGACCAGGTCATATCCACTGAGGGGTTTAATAGACCAGGTCATATTCATATCCACTGAGTGGTTTAATAGACCAGGTCATATTCACTGAGGGGTTTAATAGACCAGGTCATATTCATATCCACTGAGGGGTTTAATAGACCAGGTCATATTCACTGAGGGGTTTAATAGACCAGGTCATATTCACTGAGGGGTTTAATAGACCAGGTCATATTCATATCCACTGAGTGGTTTAATAGACCAGGTCATATTCACTGAGGGGTTTAATAGACCAGGTCATATCCACTGAGTGGTTTAATAGACCAGGTCATATTCACTGAGGGGTTTAATAGACCAGGTCATATTCACTGAGGGGTTTAATAGACCAGGTCATATTCACTGAGGGGTTTAATAGACCAGGTCATATTCATATCCACTGAGGGGTTTAATAGACCAGGTCATATTCATATCCACTGAGTGGTTTAACAGACCAGGTCATATTCACTGAGGGGTTTAATAGACCAGGTCATATTCACTGAGTGGTTTAATAGACCAGGTCATATTCACTGAGTGGTTTAATAGACCAGGTCATATTCACTGAGGGGTTTAATAGACCAGGTCATATTCACTGAGGGGTTTAATAGACCAGGTCATATTCACTGAGTGGTTTAATAGACCAGGTCATATTCACTGAGGGGTTTAATAGACCAGGTCATATTCATATTCACTGAGGGGTTTAATAGACCAGGTCATATTCACTGAGGGGTTTAATAGACCAGGTCATATTCACTGAGGGGTTTAATAGACCAGGTCATATTCATATCCACTGAGTGGTTTAATAGACCAGGTCATATTCACTGAGGGGTTTAATAGACCAGGTCATATCCACTGAGTGGTTTAATAGACCAGGTCATATTCACTGAGGGGTTTAATAGACCAGGTCATATTCACTGAGGGGTTTAATAGACCAGGTCATATTCACTGAGGGGTTTAATAGACCAGGTCATATTCATATCCACTGAGGGGTTTAATAGACCAGGTCATATTCATATCCACTGAGTGGTTTAACAGACCAGGTCATATTCATATCCACTGAGAGGTTTAATAGACCAGGTCATATCCACTGAGTGGTTTAATAGACCAGGTCATATCCACTGAGGGGTTAAATAGACCAGGTCATATCCACTGAGTGGTTTAATAGACCAGGTCATATTCACTGAGTGGTTTAATAGACCAGGTCATATTCATATCCACTGAGAGGTTTAATAGACCAGGTCATATCCACTGAGTGGTTTAATAGACCAGGTCATATCCACTGAGGGGTTAAATAGACCAGGTCATATCCACTGAGTGGTTTAATAGACCAGGTCATATTCACTGAGTGGTTAAATAGACCAGGTCATATCCACTGAGTGGTTTAATAGACCAGGTCATATCCACTGAGGGGTTTAATAGACCAGGTCATATCCACTGAGTGGTTTAATAGACCAGGTCATATTCACTGAGTGGTTTAATAGACCAGGTCATATACACTGAGGGGTTAAATAGACCAGGTCATATTAATATTCACTGAGGGGTTTAATAGACCAGGTCATATTCACTGAGGGGTTTAATAGACCAGGTCATATTCACTGAGGGGTTTAATAGACCAGTTCATATTCACTGAGGGGTTTAATAGACCAGGTCATATTCATATCCACTGAGGGGTTTAATAGACCAGGTCATATCCACTGAGTGGTTTAATAGACCAGGTCATATTCACTGAGGGGTTTAATAGACCAGGTCATATTCACTGAGGGGTTTAATAGACCAGGTCATATTCACTGAGGGGTTTAATAGACCAGGTCATATTCATATCCACTGAGTGGTTTAATAGACCAGGTCATATCCACTGAGGGGTTTAATAGACCAGGTCATATTCATATCCACTGAGGGGTTTAATAGACCAGGTCATATTCATATCCACTGAGGGGTTTAATAGACCAGGTCATATTCATATTCACTGAGTAGTTTAATAGACCAGGTCATATTCATATCCACTGAGGGGTTTAATAGACCAGGTCATATCCACTGAGGGGTTTAATAGACCAGGTCATATCCACTGAGGGGTTTAATAGACCAGGTCATATCCACTGAGGGGTTTAATAGACCAGGTCATATTCATATTCACTGAGGGGTTTAATAGACCAGGTCATATCCACTGAGGGGTTTAATAGACCAGGTCATATTCACTGAGGGGTTTAATAGACCAGGTCATATCCACTGAGTGGTTTAATAGACCAGGTCATATCCACTGAGGGGTTTAATAGACCAGGTCATATCCACTGAGTGGTTTAATAGACCAGGTCATATTCACTGAGTGGTTTAATAGACCAGGTCATATACACTGAGGGGTTTAATAGACCAGGTCATATCCACTGAGGGGTTAAATAGACCAGGTCATATTAATATTCACTGAGTGGTTTAATAGACCAGGTCATATCCACTGAGGGGTTTAATAGACCAGGTCATATACACTGAGGGGTTTAATAGACCAGGTCATATTCACTGAGGGGTTTAATAGACCAGGTCATATTCACTGAGGGGTTTAATAGACCAGTTCATATTCACTGAGGGGTTTAATAGACCAGGTCATATTCATATCCACTGAGGGGTTTAATAGACCAGGTCATATCCACTGAGTGGTTTAATAGACCAGGTCATATTCACTGAGGGGTTTAATAGACCAGGTCATATTCACTGAGGGGTTTAATAGACCAGGTCATATTCACTGAGGGGTTTAATAGACCAGGTCATATTCATATCCACTGAGTGGTTTAATAGACCAGGTCATATCCACTGAGGGGTTTAATAGACCAGGTCATATTCATATCCACTGAGGGGTTTAATAGACCAGGTCATATTCATATCCACTGAGGGGTTTAATAGACCAGGTCATATTCATATTCACTGAGTAGTTTAATAGACCAGGTCATATTCACTGAGGGGTTTAATAGACCAGGTCAAATCCACTGAGGGGTTTAATAGACCAGGTCATATCCACTGAGTGGTTTAATAGACCAGGTCATATTCATATCCACTGAGGGGTTTAACAGACCAGGTCATATTCACTGAGGGGTTTAATAGACCAGGTCATATTCATATCCACTGAGGGGTTTAATAGACCAGGTCATATTCACTGAGGGGTTTAATAGACCAGGTCATATTCATATCCACTGAGGGGTTTAATAGACCAGGTCATATCCACTGAGGGGTTTAATAGACCAGGTCATATTCACTGAGGGGTTTAATAGACCAGGTCATATCCACTGAGGGGTTTAATAGACCAGGTCATATCCACTGAGGGGTTTAATAGACCAGGTCATATCCACTGAGGGGTTTAATAGACCAGGTCATATCCACTGAGGGGTTTAATAGACCAGGTCATATTCACTGAGTGGTTTAATAGACCAGGTCATATTCATATTCACTGAGTGGTTTAATAGACCAGGTCATATTCACTGAGGGGTTTAATAGACCAGGTCATATTCACTGAGGGGTTTAATAGACCAGGTCATATTCACTGAGGGGTTTAATAGACCAGGTCATATTCACTGAGGGGTTTAATAGACCAGGTCATATTCATATCCACTGAGTGGTTTAATAGACCAGGTCATATTCACTGAGGGGTTTAATAGACCAGGTCATATCCACTGAGTGGTTTAATAGACCAGGTCATATTCACTGAGGGGTTTAATAGACCAGGTCATATTCACTGAGGGGTTTAATAGACCAGGTCATATTCACTGAGGGGTTTAATAGACCAGGTCATATTCATATCCACTGAGGGGTTTAATAGACCAGGTCATATTCATATCCACTGAGTGGTTTAATAGACCAGGTCATATTCACTGAGGGGTTTAATAGACCAGGTCATATTCATATCCATTGAGTGGTTTAATAGACCAGGTCATATCCACTGAGGGATTTAATAGACCAGGTCATATTCATTTCCACTGAGGGGTTTAATAGACCAGGTCATATTCACTGAGGGGTTTAATAGACCAGGTCATATCCACTGAGGGATTTAATAGACCAGGTCATATTTATTTCCACTGAGGGGTTTAATAGACCAGGTCATATTCACTGAGGGGTTTAATAGACCAGGTCATATTCATATCCACTGAGTGGTTTAATAGACCAGGTCATATTCACTGAGTGGTTTAATAGACCAGGTCATATTCATATCCACTGAGTGGTTTAATAGACCAGGTCATATTCATATCCACTGAGTGGTTTAATAGACCAGGTCATATTCACTGAGTGGTTTAATAGACCAGGTCATATTCACTGAGGGGTTTAATAGACCAGGTCATATTCATATCCACTGAGTGGTTTAATAGACCAGGTCAAATCCACTGAGGGGTTTAATAGACCAGGTCATATCCACTGAGTGGTTTAATAGACCAGGTCATATTCATATCCACTGAGTGGTTTAATAGACCAGGTCAAATCCACTGAGGGGTTTAATAGACCAGGTCATATCCACTGAGTGGTTTAATAGACCAGGTCAAATCCACTGAGGGGTTTAATAGACCAGGTGATATCCACTGAGTGGTTTAATAGACCAGGTCAAATTCACTGAGGGGGTTTAATAGACCAGGTCATATTCATATCCACTGAGTGGTTTAATAGACCAGGTCATATCCACTGAGTGGTTTAATAGACCAGGTCATATTCATATCCACTGAGGGGTTTAATAGACCAGGTCATATTCACTGAGGGGTTTAATAGACCAGGTCATATTCATATCCACTGAGTGGTTTAATAGACCAGGTCATATTCAATGAGGGATTTAATAGACCAGGTCATATCCACTGAGTGGTTTAATAGACCAGGTCATATTCACTGAGGGGGTTTAATAGACCAGGTCATATCCACTGAGGGGGTTTAATAGACCAGGTCATATCCACTGAGTGGTTTAATAGACCAGGTCATATCCACTGAGTGGTTTAATAGACCAGGTCATATCCACTGAGGGGTTTAATAGACCAGGTCATATTCATATCCACTGAGGGGTTTAATAGACCAGGTCATATTCACTGAGTGGTTTAATAGACCAGGTCATATTCATATCCACTGAGTGGTTTAATAGACCAGGTCATATTCACTGAGTGGTTTAATAGACCAGGTTATATTCACTGAGGGGTTTAATAGACCAGGTCATATTCATATCCACTGAGGGGTTTAATAGACCAGGTCATATTCACTGAGGGGTTTAATAGACCAGGTCATATTCATATCCACTGAGGGGTTTAATAGACCAGGTCATATCCACTGAGGGGTTTAATAGACCAGGTCATATTCATATCCACTGAGTGGTTTAATAGACCAGGTCATATTCACTGAGTGGTTTAATAGACCAGGTCATATTCATATCCACTGAGGGGTTTAATAGACCAGGTCATATTCATATCCACTGAGTGGTTTAACAGATCAGGTCATATCCACTGAGAGGTTTAATAGACCAGGTCATATTCATATCCACTGAGTGGTTTAATAGACCAGGTCATATCCACTGAGGGGTTTAATAGACCAGGTCATATCCACTGAGTGGTTTAATAGACCAGGTCATATTCATATCCACTGAGTGGTTTAATAGACCAGGTCATATTCATATCCACTGAGTGGTTTAACAGATCAGGTCATATCCACTGAGAGGTTTAATAGACCAGGTCATATACACTGAGGGGTTTAATAGACCAGGTCATATCCACTGAGGGGTTTAATAGACCAGGTCATATACACTGAGGGGTTTAATAGACCAGGTCATATCCACTGAGGGGTTAAATAGACCAGGTCATATCCACTGAGGGGTTTAATAGACCAGGTCATATACACTGAGGGGTTTAATAGACCAGGTCATATTAATATTCACTGAGGGGTTTAATAGACCAGGTCATATTGACTGAGGGGTTTAATAGACCAGGTCATATTCACTGAGGGGTTTAATAGACCAGGTCATATTCATATTCACTGAGGGGTTTAATAGACCAGGTCATATTCATATCCACTGAGGGGTTTAATAGACCAGGTCATATTCACTGAGGGGTTTAATAGACCAGGTCATATTCACTGAGGGGTTTAATAGACCAGGTCATATTCACTGAGGGGTTTAATAGACCAGGTCATATTCATATTCACTGAGGGGTTTAATAGACCAGGTCATATTCGCTGAGGGGTTTAATAGACCAGGTCATATTCATATCCACTGAGGGGTTTAATAGACCAGGTCATATTCACTGAGGGGTTTAATAGACCAGGTCATATTCACCGAGGGGTTTAATAGACCAGGTCATATTCACTGAGGGGTTTAATAGACCAGGTCATATCCACTGAGTGGTTTAATAGACCAGGTCATATCCACTGAGGGGTTTAATAGACCAAGTCATATTCATATCCACTGAGTGGTTTAATAGACCAGGTCATATTCACTGAGTGGTTTAATAGACCAGGTCATATCCACTGAGTGGTTTAATAGACCAGGTCATATCCACTGAGGGGTTTAATAGACCAGGTCATATCCACTGAGGGGTTTAATAGACCAGGTCATATCCACTGAGTGGTTTAATAGACCAGGTCATATCCACTGAGTGGTTTAATAGACCAGGTCATATTCATATCCACTGAGGGGTTTAATAGACCAGGTCATATTCATATTCACTGAGGGGTTTAATAGACCAGGTCATATCCACTGAGTGGTTTAATAGACCAGGTCATATTCATATCCACTGAGGGGTTTAATAGACCAGGTCATATTCATATTCACTGAGGGGTTTAATAGACCAGGTCATATCCACTGAGGGGTTTAATAGACCAGGTCATATTCACTGAGGGGTTTAATAGACCAGGTCATATACACTGAGGGGTTTAATAGACCAGGTCATATCCACTGAGTGGTTTAATAGACCAGGTCATATTCATATCCACTGAGGGGTTTAATAGACCAGGTCATATTCATATCCACTGAGGGGTTTAATAGACCAGGTCATACTCATATCCACTGAGTGGTTTAATAGACCAGGTCATATCCAATGAGTGGTTTAATAGACCAGGTCATATCCACTGAGGGGTTTAATACACCAGGTCATATTCATATTCACTGAGGGGTTTAATAGACCAGGTCATATTCACTGAGTGGTTTAATAGACCAGGTCATATTCACTGAGGGGTTTAATAGACCAGGTCATATCCACTGAGGGGTTTAATAGACCAGGTCATATTCACTGAGGGGTTTAATAGACCAGGTCATATTCACTGAGGGGTTTAATAGACCAGGTCATATCCACTGAGTGGTTTAATAGACCAGGTCATATTCACTGAGGGGTTTAATAGACCAGGTCATATTCACTGAGGGGTTTAATAGACCAGGTCATATTCATATTCACTGAGGGGTTTAATAGACCAGGTCATATCCATATCCACTGAGGGGTTTAATAGACCAGGTCATATTCATATTCACTGAGGGGTTTAATAGACCAGGTCATATTCATATTCACTGAGTGGTTTAATAGACCAGGTCATATTCATATCCACTGAGGGGTTTAATAGACCAGGTCATATTCACTGAGGGGTTTAATAGACCAGGTCATATTCATATTCACTGAGGGGTTTAATAGACCAGGTCATATTCACTGAGGGGTTTAATAGACCAGGTCATATTCACTGAGGGGTTTAATAGACCAGGTCATATTCATATTCACTGAGGGGTTTAATAGACCAGGTCATATCCATATTCACTGAGGGGTTTAATAGACCAGGTCATATTCATATTCACTGAGGGGTTTAATAGACCAGGTCATATTCATATTCACTGAGTGGTTTAATAGACCAGGTCATATTCATATCCACTGAGGGGTTTAATAGACCAGGTCATATTCACTGAGGGGTTTAATAGACCAGGTCATATTCATATTCACTGAGGGGTTTAATAGACCAGGTCATATTCACTGAGGGGTTTAATAGACCAGGTCATATTCACTGAGGGGTTTAATAGACCAGGTCATATTCATATTCACTGAGGGGTTTAATAGACCAGGTCATATCCACTGAGGGGTTTAATAGACCAGGTCATATTCACTGAGGGGTTTAATAGACCAGGTCATATTCATATTCACTGAGGGGTTTAATAGACCAGGTCATATCCACTGAGGGGTTTAATAGACCAGGTCATATTCATATCCACTGAGTGGTTTAATAGACCAGGTCAAATCCACTGAGGGGTTTAATAGACCAGGTCATATTCATATCCACTGAGTGGTTTAATAGACCAGGTCATATCCACTGAGGGGTTTAATAGACCAGGTCATATTCACTGAGGGGTTTAATAGACCAGGTCATATTCATATCCACTGAGTGGTTTAATAGACCAGGTCATATTCACTGAGGGGTTTAATAGACCAGGTCATATTCATATCCACTGAGTGGTTTAATAGACCAGGTCATATTCATATCCACTGAGGGGTTTAATAGACCAGGTCATATCCACTGAGTGGTTTAATAGACCAGGTCATATTCACTGAGGGGTTTAATAGACCAGGTCATATCCACTGAGGGGTTTAATAGACCAGGTCATATTCATATTCACTGAGTGGTTTAATAGACCAGGTCAAATCCACTGAGGGGTTTAATAGACCAGGTCATATACACTGAGGGGTTTAATAGACCAGGTCATATCCACTGAGTGGTTTAATAGACCAGGTCATATTCACTGAGGGGTTTAATAGACCAGGTCATATTCACTGAGGGGTTTAATAGACCAGGTCATATTCATATTCACTGAGTGGTTTAATAGACCAGGTCAAATCCACTGAGGGGTTTAATAGACCAGGTCATATACACTGAGGGGTTTAATAGACCAGGTCATATCCACTGAGGGGTTTAATAGACCAGGTCATATTCATATCCACTGAGTGGTTTAATAGACCAGGTCATATTCACTGAGGGGTTTAATAGACCAGGTCATATTCACTGAGGGGTTTAATAGACCAGGTCATATTCATATCCACTGAGTGGTTTAATAGACCAGGTCATATTCACTGAGGGGTTTAATAGACCAGGTTATATCCACTGAGGGGTTTAATAGACCAGGTCATATTCATATCCACTGAGTGGTTTAATAGACCAGGTCATATCCACTTAGGGGTTTAATAGACCAGGTCATATCCACTGAGGGGTTTAATAGACCAGGTCATATTCACTGAGGGGTTTAATAGACCAGGTCATATTCATATCCACTGAGGGGTTTAATAGACCAGGTCATATTAACTGAGGGGTTTAATAGACCAGGTCATATCCACTGAGGGGTTTAATAGACCAGGTCATATTCACTGAGGGGTTTAATAGACCAGGTCATATCCACTGAGGGGTTTAATAGACCAGGTCATATTCACTGAGGGGTTTAATAGACCAGGTCATATCCACTGAGGGGTTTAATAGACCAGGTCATATTCACTGAGGGGTTTAATAGACCAGGTCATATTCACTGAGGGGTTTAATAGACCAGGTCATATCCACTGAGGGGTTTAATAGACCAGGTCATATTCACTGAGGGGTTTAATAGACCAGGTCATATCCACTGAGGGGTTTAATAGACCAGGTCATATCCACTGAGGGGTTTAATAGACCAGGTCATATCCACTTAGTGGTTTAATAGACCAGGTCATATTCACTGAGGGGTTTAATAGACCAGGTCATATACACTGAGGGGTTTAATAGACCAGGTCATATTCACTGAGGGGTTTAATAGACCAGGTCATATTCACTGAGGGGTTTAATAGACCAGGTCATATCCACTGAGGGGTTTAATAGACCAGGTCATATCCACTGAGGGGTTTAATAGACCAGGTCATATTCATATCCACTGAGGGGTTTAATAGACCAGGTCATATCCACTGAGTGGTTTAATAGACCAGGTCATATTCATATCCACTGAGGGGTTTAATAGACCAGGTCATATCCACTGAGGGGTTTAATAGACCAGGTCATATCCACTGAGTGGTTTAATAGACCAGGTCATATTCATATTCACTGAGTGGTTTAATAGACCAGGTCATATCCACTGAGGGGTTTAATAGACCAGGTCATATTCATATCCACTGAGTGGTTTAATAGACCAGGTCATATTCACTGAGGGGTTTAATAGACCAGGTCATATTCACTGAGTGGTTTAATAGACCAGGTCATATTCATATCCACTGAGTGGTTTAATAGACCAGTTCATATCCACTGAGGGGTTTAATAGACCAGGTCATATTCATATCCACTGAGGGGTTTAATAGACCAGGTCATATTCACTGAGGGGTTTAATAGACCAGGTCATATCCACTGAGGGGTTTAATAGACCAGGTCATATCCACTGAGGGGTTTAATAGACCAGGTCATATCCACTGAGGGGTTTAATAGACCAGGTCATATTCATATCCACTGAGGGGTTTAATAGACCAGGTCATATCCACTGAGGGGTTTAATAGACCAGGTCATATCCACTGAGGGGTTTAATAGACCAGGTCATATTCACTGAGGGGTTTAATAGACCAGGTCAAATCCACTGAGGGGTTTAATAGACCAGGTCAAAACCACTGAGGGGTTTAATAGACCAGGTCATATTCACTGAGGGGTTTAATAGACCAGGTCATATACACTGAGGGGTTTAATAGACCAGGTCATATTCATATCCACTGAGGGGTTTAATAGACCAGGTCATATTAACTGAGGGGTTTAATAGACCAGGTCATATCCACTGAGGGGTTTAATAGACCAGGTCATATCCACTGAGGGGTTTAATAGACCAGGTCATATTCACTGAGGGGTTTAATAGACCAGGTCATATCCACTGAGGGGTTTAATAGACCAGGTCATATTCACTGAGGGGTTTAATAGACCAGGTCATATCCACTGAGGGGTTTAATAGACCAGGTCATATTCACTGAGGGGTTTAATAGACCAGGTCATATTCACTGAGGGGTTTAATAGACCAGGTCATATCCACTGAGGGGTTTAATAGACCAGGTCATATTCACTGAGGGGTTTAATAGACCAGGTCATATCCACTGAGGGGTTTAATAGACCAGGTCATATCCACTGAGGGGTTTAATAGACCAGGTCATATCCACTTAGTGGTTTAATAGACCAGGTCATATTCACTGAGGGGTTTAATAGACCAGGTCATATACACTGAGGGGTTTAATAGACCAGGTCATATTCACTGAGGGGTTTAATAGACCAGGTCATATTCACTGAGGGGTTTAATAGACCAGGTCATATCCACTGAGGGGTTTAATAGACCAGGTCATATCCACTGAGGGGTTTAATAGACCAGGTCATATTCATATCCACTGAGGGGTTTAATAGACCAGGTCATATCCACTGAGTGGTTTAATAGACCAGGTCATATTCATATCCACTGAGGGGTTTAATAGACCAGGTCATATCCACTGAGGGGTTTAATAGACCAGGTCATATCCACTGAGTGGTTTAATAGACCAGGTCATATTCATATTCACTGAGTGGTTTAATAGACCAGGTCATATCCACTGAGGGGTTTAATAGACCAGGTCATATTCATATCCACTGAGTGGTTTAATAGACCAGGTCATATTCACTGAGGGGTTTAATAGACCAGGTCATATTCACTGAGTGGTTTAATAGACCAGGTCATATTCATATCCACTGAGTGGTTTAATAGACCAGTTCATATCCACTGAGGGGTTTAATAGACCAGGTCATATTCATATCCACTGAGGGGTTTAATAGACCAGGTCATATTCACTGAGGGGTTTAATAGACCAGGTCATATCCACTGAGGGGTTTAATAGACCAGGTCATATCCACTGAGGGGTTTAATAGACCAGGTCATATCCACTGAGGGGTTTAATAGACCAGGTCATATTCATATCCACTGAGGGGTTTAATAGACCAGGTCATATCCACTGAGGGGTTTAATAGACCAGGTCATATCCACTGAGGGGTTTAATAGACCAGGTCATATTCACTGAGGGGTTTAATAGACCAGGTCAAATCCACTGAGGGGTTTAATAGACCAGGTCATATTCACTGAGGGGTTTAATAGACCAGGTCATATCCACTGAGGGGTTTAATAGACCAGGTCATATCCACTGAGGGGTTTAATAGACCAGGTCATATTCACTGAGGGGTTTAATAGACCAGGTCATATTCACTGAGGGGTTTAATAGACCAGGTCATATTCACTGAGGGGTTTAATAGACCAGGTCATATACACTGAGTGGTTTAATAGACCAGGTCATATTCATATCCACTGAGTGGTTTAATAGACCAGGTCATATTCATATTCACTGAGTGGTTTAATAGACCAGGTCATATCCACTGAGGGGTTTAATAGACCAGGTCATATTCATATCCACTGAGTGGTTTAATAGACCAGGTCATATTCACTGAGGGGTTTAATAGACCAGGTCATATCCACTGAGTGGTTTAATAGACCAGGTCATATTCATATTCACTGAGTGGTTTAATAGACCAGGTCATATCCACTGAGGGGTTTAATAGACCAGGTCATATTCATATCCACTGAGTGGTTTAATAGACCAGGTCATATTCACTGAGGGGTTTAATAGACCAGGTCATATTCATATCCACTGAGGGGTTTAATAGACCAGGTCATATTCACTGAGGGGTTTAATAGACCAGGTCATATCCACTGAGTGGTTTAATAGACCAGGTCATATTCATATCCACTGAGGGGTTTAATAGACCAGGTCATATTCATATCCACTGAGTGGTTTAATAGACCAGGTCATATTCATATCCACTGAGTGGTTTAATAGACCAGGTCATATTCATATCCACTGAGGGGTTTAATAGACCAGGTCATATTCACTGAGGGGTTTAATAGACCAGGTCATATTCATATCCACTGAGGGGTTTAATAGACCAGGTCATATTCATATCCACTGAGGGGTTTAATAGACCAGGTCATATCCACTGAGGGGTTTAATAGACCAGGTCATATTCACTGAGGGGTTTAATAGACCAGGTCATATTCATATCCACTGAGGGGTTTAATAGACCAGGTCATATTCACTGAGGGGTTTAATAGACCAGGTCATATTCATATTAACTGAGGGGTTTAATAGACCAGGTCATATTCACTGAGGGGTTTAAAAGACCAGGTCATATTCATATCCACTGAGTGGTTTAATAGACCAGGTCATATTCACTGAGGGGTTTAATAGACCAGGTCATATTCATATTAACTGAGGGGTTTAATAGACCAGGTCATATCCACTGAGGGGTTTAATAGACCAGGTCATATTCATATCCACTGAGGGGTTTAATAGACAAGGTCATATCCACTGAGGGGTTTAATAGACCAGGTCATATTCATATCCACTGAGGGGTTTAATAGACCAGGTCATATTCATATCCACTGAGTGGTTTAATAGACCAGGTCATATCCACTGAGTGGTTTAATAGACCAGGTCATATCCACTGAGGGGTTTAATAGACCAGGTCATATTCATATCCACTCAGGGGTTTAATAGACCAGGTCATATTCATATCCACTGAGGGGTTTAATAGACCAGGTCATATTCACTGAGGGGTTTAATAGACCAGGTCATATTCATATCCACTGAGGGGTTTAATAGACCAGGTCATATCCACTGAGGGGTTTAATAGACCAGGTCATATTCATATCCACTCAGGGGTTTAATAGACCAGGTCATATTCATATCCACTGAGGGGTTTAATAGACCAGGTCATATTCACTGAGGGGTTTAATAGACCAGGTCATATTCATATCCACTGAGGGGTTTAATAGACCAGGTCATATTCACAGAGGGGTTTAATAGACCAGGTAATATTCATATCCACTGAGGGGTTTAATAGACCAGGTCATATCCACTGAGGGGTTTAATAGACCAGGTCATATCCACTGAGTGGTTTAATAGACCAGGTCATATTCATATCCACTGAGGGGTTTAATAGACCAGGTCATATCCACTGAGGGGTTTAATAGACCAGGTCATATTCACTGAGGGGTTTAATAGACCAGGTCATATACACTGAGGGGTTTAATAGACCAGGTCATATCCACTGAGGGGTTTAATAGACCAGGTCATATCCACTTAGTGGTTTAATAGACCAGGTCATATTCACTGAGGGGTTTAATAGACCAGGTCATATACACTGAGGGGTTTAATAGACCAGGTCATATTCACTGAGGGGTTTAATAGACCAGGTCATATTCACTGAGGGGTTTAATAGACCAGGTCATATCCACTGAGGGGTTTAATAGACCAGGTCATATTCACTGAGGGGTTTAATAGACCAGGTCATATCCACTGAGGGGTTTAATAGACCAGGTCATATTCATATCCACTGAGGGGTTTAATAGACCAGGTCATATTCACTGAGGGGTTTAATAGACCAGGTCATATCCACTGAGGGGTTTAATAGACCAGGTCATATTCATATTCACTGAGGGGTTTAATAGACCAGGTCATATTCACTGAGGGGTTTAATAGACCAGGTCATATCCACTGAGGGGTTTAATAGACCAGGTCATATCCACTGAGGGGTTTAATAGACCAGGTCATATTCATATCCACTGAGGGGTTTAATAGACCAGGTCATATTCATATCCACTGAGGGGTTTAATAGACCAGGTCATATTCACTGAGGGGTTTAATAGACCAGGTCATATCCACTGAGTGGTTTAATAGACCAGGTTATATTCACTGAGGGGTTTAATAGACCAGGTCATATCCACTGAGTGGTTTAATAGACCAGGTCATATTCATATCCACTGAGTGGTTTAATAGACCAGGTCATATTCATATCCACTGAGTGGTTTAATAGACCAGGTCATATCCACTGAGTGGTTTAATAGACCAGGTCATATTCATATTCACTGAGTGGTTTAATAGACCAGGTCATATTCATATCCACTGAGTGGTTTAATAGACCAGGTCAAATTCACTGAGGGGTTTAATAGACCAGGTCATATCCACTGAGGGGTTTAATAGACCAGGTCATATCCACTGAGGGGTTTAATAGACCAGGTCATATCCACTGAGGGGTTTAATAGACCAGGTCATATTCATATTCACTGAGTGGTTTAATAGACCAGGTCAAATCCACTGAGGGGTTTAATAGACCAGGTCATATACACTGAGGGGTTTAATAGACCAGGTCATATCCACTGAGTGGTTTAATAGACCAGGTCATATTCACTGAGGGGTTTAATAGACCAGGTCATATTCACTGAGGGGTTTAATAGACCAGGTCATATTCACTGAGGGGTTTAATAGACCAGGTCATATCCACTGAGGGGTTTAATAGACCAGGTCATATTCACTGAGGGGTTTAATAGACCAGGTCATATCCACTGAGGGGTTTAATAGACCAGGTCATATTCATATCCACTGAGGGGTTTAATAGACCAGGTCATATTCACTGAGGGGTTTAATAGACCAGGTCATATCCACTGAGGGGTTTAATAGACCAGGTCATATCCACTGAGGGGTTTAATAGACCAGGTCATATTCATATCCACTGAGGGGTTTAATAGACCAGGTCATATTCATATCCACTGAGGGGTTTAATAGACCAGGTCATATTCACTGAGGGGTTTAATAGACCAGGTCATATCCACTGAGTGGTTTAATAGACCAGGTTATATTCACTGAGGGGTTTAATAGACCAGGTCATATCCACTGAGTGGTTTAATAGACCAGGTCATATTCATATCCACTGAGTGGTTTAATAGACCAGGTCATATTCATATCCACTGAGTGGTTTAATAGACCAGGTCATATCCACTGAGTGGTTTAATAGACCAGGTCATATTCATATTCACTGAGTGGTTTAATAGACCAGGTCATATTCATATCCACTGAGTGGTTTAATAGACCAGGTCAAATTCACTGAGGGGTTTAATAGACCAGGTCATATCCACTGAGGGGTTTAATAGACCAGGTCATATCCACTGAGGGGTTTAATAGACCAGGTCATATCCACTGAGGGGTTTAATAGACCAGGTCATATTCATATTCACTGAGTGGTTTAATAGACCAGGTCAAATCCACTGAGGGGTTTAATAGACCAGGTCATATACACTGAGGGGTTTAATAGACCAGGTCATATCCACTGAGTGGTTTAATAGACCAGGTCATATTCACTGAGGGGTTTAATAGACCAGGTCATATTCACTGAGGGGTTTAATAGACCAGGTCATATTCATATTCACTGAGTGGTTTAATAGACCAGGTCAAATCCACTGAGGGGTTTAATAGACCAGGTCATATACACTGAGGGGTTTAATAGACCAGGTCATATCCACTGAGGGGTTTAATAGACCAGGTCATATTCATATCCACTGAGTGGTTTAATAGACCAGGTCATATTCACTGAGGGGTTTAATAGACCAGGTCATATTCACTGAGGGGTTTAATAGACCAGGTCATATTCATATCCACTGAGTGGTTTAATAGACCAGGTCATATTCACTGAGGGGTTTAATAGACCAGGTCATATCCACTGAGGGGTTTAATAGACCAGGTCATATTCATATCCACTGAGTGGTTTAATAGACCAGGTCATATCCACTTAGGGGTTTAATAGACCAGGTCATATCCACTGAGGGGTTTAATAGACCAGGTCATATTCACTGAGGGGTTTAATAGACCAGGTCATATTCATATCCACTGAGGGGTTTAATAGACCAGGTCATATTAACTGAGGGGTTTAATAGACCAGGTCATATCCACTGAGGGGTTTAATAGACCAGGTCATATCCACTGAGGGGTTTAATAGACCAGGTCATATTCACTGAGGGGTTTAATAGACCAGGTCATATCCACTGAGGGGTTTAATAGACCAGGTCATATTCACTGAGGGGTTTAATAGACCAGGTCATATCCACTGAGGGGTTTAATAGACCAGGTCATATTCACTGAGGGGTTTAATAGACCAGGTCATATTCACTGAGGGGTTTAATAGACCAGGTCATATCCACTGAGGGGTTTAATAGACCAGGTCATATTCACTGAGGGGTTTAATAGACCAGGTCATATCCACTGAGGGGTTTAATAGACCAGGTCATATCCACTGAGGGGTTTAATAGACCAGGTCATATCCACTTAGTGGTTTAATAGACCAGGTCATATTCACTGAGGGGTTTAATAGACCAGGTCATATACACTGAGGGGTTTAATAGACCAGGTCATATTCACTGAGGGGTTTAATAGACCAGGTCATATTCACTGAGGGGTTTAATAGACCAGGTCATATCCACTGAGGGGTTTAATAAACCAGGTCATATCCACTGAGGGGTTTAATAGACCAGGTCATATTCATATCCACTGAGGGGTTTAATAGACCAGGTCATATCCACTGAGTGGTTTAATAGACCAGGTCATATTCATATCCACTGAGGGGTTTAATAGACCAGGTCATATCCACTGAGGGGTTTAATAGACCAGGTCATATCCACTGAGTGGTTTAATAGACCAGGTCATATTCATATTCACTGAGTGGTTTAATAGACCAGGTCATATCCACTGAGGGGTTTAATAGACCAGGTCATATTCATATCCACTGAGTGGTTTAATAGACCAGGTCATATTCACTGAGGGGTTTAATAGACCAGGTCATATTCACTGAGTGGTTTAATAGACCAGGTCATATCCACTGAGTGGTTTAATAGACCAGTTCATATCCACTGAGGGGTTTAATAGACCAGGTCATATTCATATCCACTGAGGGGTTTAATAGACCAGGTCATATTCACTGAGGGGTTTAATAGACCAGGTCATATCCACTGAGGGGTTTAATAGACCAGGTCATATCCACTGAGGGGTTTAATAGACCAGGTCATATCCACTGAGGGGTTTAATAGACCAGGTCATATTCATATCCACTGAGGGGTTTAATAGACCAGGTCATATCCACTGAGGGGTTTAATAGACCAGGTCATATCCACTGAGGGGTTTAATAGACCAGGTCATATTCACTGAGGGGTTTAATAGACCAGGTCAAATCCACTGAGGGGTTTAATAGACCAGGTCAAAACCACTGAGGGGTTTAATAGACCAGGTCATATTCACTGAGGGGTTTAATAGACCAGGTCATATACACTGAGTGGTTTAATAGACCAGGTCATATTCATATCCACTGAGTGGTTTAATAGACCAGGTCATATTCACTGAGGGGTTTAATAGACCAGGTCATATCCACTGAGGGGTTTAATAGACCAGGTCATATTCACTGAGGGGTTTAATAGACCAGGTCATATCCACTGAGGGGTTTAATAGACCAGGTCATATCCACTGAGGGGTTTAATAGACCAGGTCATATCCACTTAGTGGTTTAATAGACCAGGTCATATTCACTGAGGGGTTTAATAGACCAGGTCATATACACTGAGGGGTTTAATAGACCAGGTCATATTCACTGAGGGGTTTAATAGACCAGGTCATATTCACTGAGGGGTTTAATAGACCAGGTCATATCCACTGAGGGGTTTAATAAACCAGGTCATATCCACTGAGGGGTTTAATAGACCAGGTCATATTCATATCCACTGAGGGGTTTAATAGACCAGGTCATATCCACTGAGTGGTTTAATAGACCAGGTCATATTCATATCCACTGAGGGGTTTAATAGACCAGGTCATATCCACTGAGGGGTTTAATAGACCAGGTCATATCCACTGAGTGGTTTAATAGACCAGGTCATATTCATATTCACTGAGTGGTTTAATAGACCAGGTCATATCCACTGAGGGGTTTAATAGACCAGGTCATATTCATATCCACTGAGTGGTTTAATAGACCAGGTCATATTCACTGAGGGGTTTAATAGACCAGGTCATATTCACTGAGTGGTTTAATAGACCAGGTCATATCCACTGAGTGGTTTAATAGACCAGTTCATATCCACTGAGGGGTTTAATAGACCAGGTCATATTCATATCCACTGAGGGGTTTAATAGACCAGGTCATATTCACTGAGGGGTTTAATAGACCAGGTCATATCCACTGAGGGGTTTAATAGACCAGGTCATATCCACTGAGGGGTTTAATAGACC